>NW_006409146.1:47262-52611 GCF_000296735.1 Chrysochloris asiatica
GAGGGTGGGGGCAGAACTGTGTTGTGTACCCTTTGGGGTTAATTGATGATGCATGGAGGGGATTGTAATCATTACAATGAAACAAAATATGATGGGATGAGTGTAAAGCTGATGTTCTCCCATGTAAACCTCACAATAAAAACTTAAAAAAAAAAAGAATATTGGACATGTTCAGACCACACTGGCTTTGACTAATGAGTTAGTGAATAAAATTAAAATAACATAAAATATGTATATATACAATTTAAGATCCAGAAAGCACCTATGCATCATTTGATTTGTAATTTTTATTTTAATGATAAACGACATGGTACCGAGATGGTTCATTATTCACTAGAGGGATAAATTAAACCAAAAATTAATTAATGATGAAATGAATGAGTATTTCTCAATTTATTTATAGACTGTTTAAATGCTTTTAGGAACCATGGTAGCACAGTGGCTCAGTGTTTATAGCTACTAACAAAAATGTCATTGGTTTGAACTCACCAGGTACTCTTTCTGAGAAAGCTTTGACAGTCTGCTTCCATAATAATTGTTAACAAGTGCTGTCAAGATAGTTCTGACTCAGACTGACCCTGTATAGGAGTAGTCGGTGGGTTTGAACCAAAGAGCTTGTGGTTAGTAGTCCAATGCTTGTCTTACATACAGTCTTGGAAACTCTATGAAGCATTTCTACTCTATATTACAAGGTCTGTATGAATTGAAAAAGACTTGACATCAAATAGTTATTTTATATTTCAAAAAAGAATACTTTAAGAAAGTATTGTAATCATCCCCAAAGAAACGAGTTGCAAATCTTTACTACAATAATTCCTATGGATTTCATATTTGTGTGGGTACTATTAGTTACAACTTTTTTAACAATATAGATTTTATTTCTAGTATAAATAAGACATTTAAAAAATAGTAATAAAGGCTACTTTACTACTCTTTCCCATTAGTTTTAGCAAGCTTTATGAGAAACTTCTTAGATGTTCAATGTCAAAAATGATACGTTTTATTTTTCAAATATGCATGATGTTATAATTTTTATAATTTTAAGTTCTTTTCTTAAGATGTAAAAGCTGTTCCATGTTGGTGGTAATTTGATGATTGTTGTTGTTTTTAGGTGTCATCAAGTTGGCACCAACTCATTGCGACCCTATGCACAGCAGAACTAAACATTGCCTGATCCTGGGCCAACCTCAGTACTGTTGCCATGCTTCAGTCCATCGATGCTGCCATTTGGCCAATCCGTCTCGTTGGGGGTCTTCCTCTTTTTCTCTGACCCTCCACCTTACCAAACATGATATCCCTCTACAGTGATTGGTCCCTCCTGATAATATGTCCGAAGTATGAGAGACGAAATTTGGCCATGTTGGCCTCCAAAGAACACTCTGGCTGCACTTCTTCCAAAACAGATCTAGTGGTTCTTTTGGCAGCCCATGCAACTTTCAATATTCTCCAACACCATAACTCAAAAGCATCAGTTCTTCTACAGTCTTCCTTATTCACTGTCCAGCTTTCGCAAGCATATGAGGTTATTGAAAATACCATGGCTTGGGTCAGGTGCACCTTAGTCCGTAAGCTGACATCTTTGCTCTTCAACACTTAAAAAAGTTCTTGTGGCAGCAGATTTGCCTAATGCAATACATCATTTCATTTCTTGATTGCTGCTTCTGTGAGTGTTGATAGTTGATCCAAGAAGAATGATGTTCTTTACAACTTTAATCTTTTCCATTGATAAGAATATTGTTTATTGGTCCAGAGGTGAGGATTTTTGTTTTCTTTACATTGAGATGTAATCCATACCAAAAGCTGTGCTCTTTGATCTTCATCAGTAAATGTTTTAAATCCTCTTCACTTTCAGCAAGCAAGGTTGTATCATCTGCATATTGCAAGTTGTTAATGAATCTTCCTCCAGTCCTGATGCCATGTTATTTTTCATAGAACACAGCTTCTCGTATTTTTTGCTCACCATACAGGTTGAATAAGTATGGTGAAAGAATATAACCCTGTAGCACACCTTTCTTAATTTTAAACCATTCAGTGTTCACGTGTTCTGTTTGAACAACTGCCTCTTGGTACAGATTCCTCATAAGCACAACGAAGTGTTCCGGAATACTCATACTTTGCAATGTTTTTCATTGCTTGTCATTATCCACACAATAGAAAGCCTTTGCATAGTCAATAAAGTACTGGTAAATATCTTTCTGGTATTCTCTGCTTTCAGCCAAGATCCATCAGACATCGGCAATGATATCCCTCATTCCACAGCCTCTCTATATCCGGCTTGAACTTCTAGAAGTTCTCTGTCAATATATGCTAGCCGCTGTATTACATTTAGTAGAACTTTACTCGAATGGGATATCAGAGAGATTGTCAGATGATTTCCACATTCCGTTGGATCACCCCTCTTTGGAATGGACACAAATATGGATATCTTCCAATCAGTCAGCCAGATAGTTGTCTTCCAAATTTCGTGGCTGAGATGAGTGAGTGCCTCCTGTGCCACCTCACTTTCTTGAAATATTTCAATTTTTATTCCATCAATTCCTGGTGCCTTGTTCTTTACCAATTCCTTCAGTGCACCTTGGACTTCCTCCCTAAAAATCATTGGTTCCTGATCATATGCTACCTCTTGAAACAGTTGAACATTAATCATTTCCTTTTGGTACAGTGACTCCATGTATTCCTTCCACCTTCTCTTGATGCTGTCTGCATCATTCAATAATTTGCCCAGATAATCTTATAAAAACAAAAGTTGAGGCTTGCATTTTCCCCTTAATTTCCCCAGCTTGAGAAATACTGAGCATGATCTTCCTTTTTGGTTTTCTGAATCAAGATCATTGCTCATTGTGTTGTAATATTTGGCTTTATCTTCTTGAGCTAATCTTTGAAATTTTCTGTTCAGCTCTTGGACCTCCTCATTTCTTCCATTTGTTTTAGCATCTGTACACTGGAGAGCAAGTTTCAGTGTCTCTTCTGACATCCATTTTGACATTTTCCTTCTTTCTTGTCTTCTTAATGACTTTTTGCTTTCTTCATGGTATGATGTTCTTGATGTCATCCCACAACTCTTTTGGACTTTGGTCTTTAGTGTTTAATGTATCCAATCTGTTCTTCAGATGATCTGTATATTCAGGTGGGATATACTCAAGTTCATATTTTGGCACTCGTGGACTTGTTTTCATTTTCTTGAGCATCAGTTAAACTTCATATGAGAAATTGATGGTTTATTCCACAGTCTGCCCCTGGCCTTGTTTTCACTGATGATATGGAGCATTTTCATCTTCTCTTCTTCAGATGTAGTCAATTTAATATCTGTATATTCTATCTGCTGAGGTCCATATGTATAGTCATCTCTTAGGCTGTCTAAAGAAGGTATTTGAAATGAACAAATCAATGATTTTGCAGAACTCTATCATGCATTCTGAGCATCATTTCTATCACCAAGGCCATATTTTCCAACTACTGATCCTTTGTCTTTGCTTCCACCCTTTGCATTCCAATCACCAGTAATGAGCAATACATCTTGGCTGCATGTTTGATCAATTTCAGATTGAAGATGTTGGTAGAATTCTTCTATTTCATCTTCACTGGCTTTAGTGGTTGGTGCGTAAATTTGAATAATAGTGGTATTAACTGGTCTTCCCTTTAGGTGCCTCGATATTTTGCTATCACCGACAGCGTTGTACCTCACGAGTGATCTGGGTATGTTCTTTTTGACAATGAATGCAACACCACTCCTCTTCAATTTGTCACTCCCCACATAGTAAACCATATGGTTATCAGATTCAAAATGGCAATACCAGTTCATTTCAGCTTACTAATGTCCAAGATAAGGAACTCTGGTAGCGTAGTGGTTACGACTTGGGCTGTGAACCGCAAGGTCAGCAGTTTGAAACTACCAGCAGTTCCACAGGAGAAAGATGAGGTGGTCTGTTCCTGTAAAGATTTATAGCCTTGGAAACCCTGTGTAGGGTCACTATGAGTCAGAACCGACTCCATGGCACCTAACAACAACAATGTCCAAGATAGTGACTTTTACGCGTTCCATTTCATTTTTGACAACTCCCAATTTTCCCAGATTCATACTTTGTACATTCCATGTTCCAATTTTCAATGGATGTTTACAGCTATTTCTCTTACTTTTGAGTTGTGCCCCACCAGTAAATGAACATCCCATTGGCTTTTCTCCCACCAGATTTACTCCATTTGCATCATCACTGTCAACACTACTTTGAGGGGGCAGCACTTTTCCAGTCGCATTTTGAGTGCCTTCCAACCTGAGGGACTCATTTTCTGGCAGTATCTCTGACAGTGATTTTCTACTATTAATAAAGATTTTGGTGACTAAATATTCGGTAGTATTTCATCACTTCTTCTTCCTTGCCTGTCTTCATCTGGAACCTCAACTTAAACCTGTTCACCATAGGTGACCCTGCTGATATTTAAAGTACTGGTGACATAGCTTTCATAATCACAGCAACTCACAAGCCACCACAGTACGACAAACTGACATATGGTTGATTATAGTAGGCATTATTGTCGTCATAATTTAAAGGAAACATTTCAACAATTTTATTAATATTTTAGCTTTTGATAGAGGTCTTTTTTATTCAAATACTTTTTTGTTTTTTTAATTTCTAATTTATTTTATTTTTCAATACAGGTTTTCTATTAGACTCTTTGTGTGGCACTGAAGGATCAATATTGGACTGTAAACCACAAGGTCAGTAATTCAAACCCACCTGCTGCTCCTTGGAAACTCTATGTAAGATCACTGTGAATCAGAACCAGCCTGGCAGCACTTAACTGCAACAGTTTACTATTATTAGACTCAATTTCTACCAAAACAAATTGAATATGAATTGTCCCTCTTGAATTAGTAATGTATTGAATTAATAAATTCTCTAATTGTAGGTAACTTGCATTCACTACATAAACTGTATGATTGTTGTTGTTCTGTGCCTTCAAGTTGGTTCTGATCCATAACAACCCTGTATAGAGTTTCCAAGGAGCAGCTGGTGAGCCTGAGCCATCAACATTGTGGTTCAAATTGACTTTGAAGTAAGTAACATTAACCCACAGTGACACACCAGTACTCCTAAACCCTACTTAGATATCGCCACAATATTTTTTACCATCCTTTTGATATTGTTCTTTCACTAAATTCTAAATCACAAGTTGTTGTTGTCAGGTGCCATCGAGTCGGACCGACTCATACCGACCCCATGCACAGCAGAACGAAACTATGTCTGATCCTGGGCCAGCCTCACTACCGCTGCCACACTTGACGCCATCAATGATGCCACCTGGCTGATCCATCTCGTTGGGGGTCTTCCTCTTTTTCTCTGACCCTCC
>NW_006409146.1:53180-95003 GCF_000296735.1 Chrysochloris asiatica
CTCTTCACTTTCAGCAAGCAAGGTTGTATCATCTGCATATCGCAGGTTGTTAATGAGTCTTCCTCCAAACGTGATGCCATGTTTTTCTTCATAGATTCCAGCTTCTCATATTATTTCCTCAGCATACAAGTTGAATAAGTATGGTGAAAGCACACAACTTTGTTGCACACCTTTTCCAATTTTAAAACATTCAGTGTTCCCATGTTCTGTTCGAACAACTGCCAATTTGTCCAGGTACAGATTTTTCAGAAGTACAATTAAGTGTTCTGGAATACTCATACTTCGCAATTTTATTCATAGCTTCTCATGCTCCACACAAACGAAAGCCTTTGCATAGTCAATAAAGCATAGGTAAACATCTTTCTGATATTCTCTGCTTTTAGCCAAGATCCACCGGACATCAGCAATGATATCTCTCATTCCACAGCCTCTTCTGAATCCCAATCAACAATTTGAAAGGCAAATGATAAAACAATTATATTTTAAAGTCTTTAGTCAAACCACTATGTCGAGTTCCTATGTCGGGTTCTAGCCTCGACAAGGAAGTGTGGATGTCATGAAGAAGGGAGATCTGGTGGTGAAAGGGATAGAGACAGAGAGAAATGTAATATATACAAAAAAGACAGATACTCAGATATGATGCAAGCTGGCAGGTAGAAAGATCTGCAAACATATTGCTTAGCATTACCCAGCATTGCACAGCATTGCATGCAGAACTCACTCTACCTCAGCCTTTTATTCTCTTTTTTAGGGAGTGATTTGTTACAAAGGAAGGATGTAATTCAAAAAGGGAGAATGTCACAAAGGGAGGATGTGATTAAGACAGGATACGGAACTGAAATGTTATTAATCATTCAAAACAGGACATAATGATTCACAGAAACAACTTTTAAGATACTTTCATAGTTTTTCTTAACAATCTAACATTTTTATTTTTACAGAAAAAAGGTTCAATCAAGCTGTTATATATTAATTTTTAAGCTTAAATGATCTAGAGTAGCGACGTGCGGTTTCTTAAGGATACATAACATAAAGCAAGGTTCCTGAAAGGGCCAAGCTGTCTCTGTGCACTTTGCAAACTTTTGTTTGTGAGCAAGATCTCAGGCCCCAGGCTTCATTTATCTATACCAAAAATGCTACATTGTTCTTAATTATCACATTCCTATATACTTTTAGGAGGAAGAAGAACATCTGGGTTAAACTGATTATATTCAGAGGTGGTTCAATGGGGCTGCCACTGATCAAACCAGGGTCTGCATTTGCTGTCCCCAGCACCACTACACAGGATTATTGTGTTTTATACATACAAAAGATATTTTTCTATTTTTATTGATAATAAGGTAGAGTTGTTTTCTGATTTCTTTACAGTATAGAAAAATAACAGTAGTGGCAAGGTTATTGCAAAGACAAGAATAAAAATAATAAGTTTAAAAAAAATCAGGAGAAAATATTAGATTCATATTCTATGGTAAACTATGTTAGCTCTAGCAAATTGTAGATAGGTTTCAATTTTTTTGCAAATCTTCATTTTAATTATTTGTAGGAAGTCTTCTCAAAGGATTATAAACCTTTTAGAAAACAGCTGGTAAGAATCACACACATATTCACATATAAGCAATTGGATAGTTAAGCAGCTAATGGATTTGAAACAAATATGGATATTAATAATAAAGAATGTCATGGCATTTGATTTATTTGTATGCAATATTTGCATTATTTAGTGTATATGAATGTTAGTTTATTACTATTCATTAATTTGTGAATACATTCTTTGTAAATGTATTTAAACTACTTCCTTTTGAGACATTCTTCATGAAACTATTCACATTTTTTAAAAATACAATTGCTTCATTATTAGAAAAATAAGCATTCAAATTATTTACTGGTGGTAGAATAGTTTCATTATTTTAAATGTGCATGAGCTCAGGTGAAAACTGATATTCTAAAAATTAGCATGAATAAAATACAAAACAAATATTTCAAACACTAAATGGTATAGTTGTTGTTGATGTTAGGTGCCACATGTCAGTTCTGACTCATATCAATCCTATGCACACAAAAAATGAAACACTGCCCAGTATTGCACCATCCTTACAATTGTTAATGCTTGAGCATATTGCTACCGACACTGTGCCAGAACATCTTTTATGCTGACCCTCCATGTTACCAAGTATAATGTCCTACCCCAGGGATTAGTCCCTTCACATAATATGTCTGAAGTATGAGAAATGAAGTCTCACCATACTGACTTTTAATGAGCTTTCTGGCTGCACTTCTTCCAAGACAAATTTATTTGTTCTCTGGCAGCTCATTGTATTTTCAATACTCTAGTCCAATTCCATAGCTCAAATGTGTCAATTCTTCTGTGGCCTTCCTTAATCACTGTCCAACTTTGACATGCATATAAGGCTAATGAAAATACCATAGCTTAGATCTGACACACCTTATTTCTGAAATGGGTGTCTTTGGTCTTAAGCACTTTGAAGAGATGTTGTGCAGTAAACTAGCCTAATGCTATGTTGTTGTTGTTGTTAAGTGCCTTTGAGTCGGTTCCGACCCATAGCGACCCTGTACAGGGTATGCATCATTTAATTTTTTGACTTCTATTTCCTGGTGTGGTGCTATAGAATAAGCTCTGAATCACAAAGTTGATTTGAAGTGTAAGGTCCTTGGTTCAAATTCACCAGCTGCTTCTCAGAAACTCTATACAGGATTGCTATGAATCAGAACAGAATAGACGGCACTAATCAACAAACTTTTTCATGAGTATTGATTGTGGGTCAAGCAAAATAAAGACTTTGGTAACTCAATCTTTTTCCCATTTAATATGATGTTACTTCTTGGTCTAATTGTAAAGATTGTAGTTTTCTTTGCATTGAAAAGTAATAATGAAATAACTGTTTCTTTTTTGAGATTTTTCCAGTGGTTATGTTTCAAATCCATTTTTCTATAATAAGTTTTCAAAAATTGTTTTTTGTAACTAAATTATGTAACTGATTTCCAGATATTTTTCAGTCTGAAATTAATGAAGCATGCAATGAAGATATATTGATAATTACTGGCGAGTGAAGGACAAAGGGTGGTAACAAAGAGGAGGGATTAAAAATTCAGAATTATGGTCTTGGTGATAGAGAAAATATTGGAGATGTATATTAAAAAAGACAAAAAAAACAAAAACAAAACAAAAAACGGCCACCATTCATCTGTCTGTCATGCTGTGGTAGCTTGAGTTGCTGTGATTCTGAGGGCTATGTCACCGGTATTTTAAATAGCCAGCAAGGTAACCCATGGTGGACAGGTTTCAGATGAGCTTCCACACAAAGACAGACTATGAAGAAAGAATGACGAATTACTTCTGAATTGCTAGTCACTGAAAAGCTTATGAACAGCAGAGAAACACTGTCAGTTACAGGGCTGGAAAATGAGCCCCTCAGGATGGAAGGCACTCAAAAGGCAACTGGCGAAGAGATGGCTCCTCAAAGTAGAGTTGACCATGATGATGTGAATATAGTTAAGCTTGTGGGAGAAAAGCCCACAGAACCTTCATATGCTGATGGGCAACAACTCAAAATGAAGAGAAACAGCTGTAAACACCCATTGAAAATCAGAAACATGGAATGTACGAAGTATGAATCTGGGAAAATTGGAAGTTGTCAAAAATGAAATGGAACACATCAACATCGATATCTTAGGCATTATTTAGCTGAAATGGACTGGTATTGGCCATTTTGAATCTGACAACCACATAGTTTACTATGCTGGGAAGGACAGATTGAAGAGGAATGGTATTGCATTCATCATCAAAAAGAATATATCAAGATTAGTCATGAGGTACAACACTGCCTGTGATAGCGTAATATCAATATGCCTAAATGGAAGATGAGTTAATACCACTATTATTCAAATTTATGCACCAAACACTAAATCCAATGTGGATGAAACAGAAGAATTCTACCAACTTCTTCAATCTGAAATTGAAGGAATACAGAGTCACTGTACCAAAAGGAAATGGCTGATGTTCAGCCGTTTAAAGAGGTAGCATACTATCAAGAGCCAATGATACTAAAGGTAGAAATCCATGGTGCATTGAAGGAACTGGCAAAGAACAAGGCACCAGGAATTGATGTAATACAACTTGAAGTCTTTCAAGAAAGTGAGGCAGCACAGGAGGCACTCAGTCATCTTTACCAAGAAATTTGGAAGACAACTATCTGGCCGACTGATTGGCAGACATCCATATTTGTCTCCATTCCAAAGAGAGCTGACCCAACGGAATGCAGAAATCATCGGACAATCTCTTTGATATCCCATGTGAGTAAAGATTTACTAAAGGTAATACAGAAATGGCTGCAAGCATACATTGACTTCTAGAGGTTCTAGAGGTTCAAGCCAGATTCAGAAGAGACCGTGGAATGAGGAATATCTGATGGATCTTGGCTGAAAGCAGAGAATATCAGAAAGATGTTTACCTGTGCTTTATTGACTAGGGAAAGATTTTTGATTGTGTGGATAATGACAAGTTATGGACAATATTGTGAAGTATGAGTATTCCTGAACACTTAATTATACTCATGAGGAATCTGTACCTAGACCAAGAAGCAGTTGTTCGAACAGAACGTGGGAACACTGTATGGTTTAAAATTAAGAAAGGTGTGTGACAAGGTTGTGTTCTTTCACCATTCTTATTCAACCTGTATGCTGAGCAAATAAATCAAGAAGCTGGGTTATATAAACAAAAATGAAATAACTGTTTATTTATAAATATATTATAAATAAATAACTGGTCTCAGGATTGGAGGAAAACTCATTAACAACCTGTGATATGCAGATGACACAATCTTGCTTCCTGAAAGTGAAGAGGACTTAAAACATTTACTGATGAAGATCAAAGAGCACAGCCTTCTGTATGGCTTGCATCTCCACGTAAAGAAAACAAAATCCTCACCACTGGACCAATAAACAACATTCTTATCAACAGAGAAAAGATTGAATTTGTCAAGGACTTCATTCTTCTTGAATCAACTATCAACATTCATGGAAGCAGCAGTCAAGAAATCAAATGACATATTGCATTAGGCAAATTTGATGTGCAATACCTTTTTAAAGTGTTTCAGAGCAAAGATGGCAGCTTGAGGACTAAGGTGCTCCTGACCCAAGCCATGGTATTTTCAATACATGGTATTTTCAATATACATGTGAAAGTTGGACAATAAATAAGGAAGACCATAGAAAAATTGATGCATTTGAGTTATGGTGTTGGAGGAGAATATTGAAAGTGCCATGGGTTGCCCATAGAACCAACAGATCTGTATTGGAAGAAGTGGAGCCAGAGTGCTCCTTAGAAGCCAAGATGGCCAAATTTAGTCTCTCATACTTCAGACATATTGTCAGGAGGGACCAGTTATTGGAGTAAGATATAATGTTTGGTAAGGTGGAGGGTCTGAGAAAAAGTGGACCACCCCTAGCTAGATGGATTGACCAAGTGGTAGCATCAATGGGCTCAAGTGTGGCAACAATAGTGAGGTCGGCCCAGTATCGGGTAGTGTTTCGATCTGCTTTGCATAAAATCGCTATGAGTCGGTACTGACTCAATGGTATCTAACAACAATAACAGCAAAGTGAGATTAAGGATTAAGACAGAAGTAAAGATAAAACTATGAGGTTTATGGTCGAATAATGCTTTAAGATTGCCATTGTCTTTTTGTGTTTCTACTCTGTTACCACTCAAGGCAATCTTACACACAACTGATTGAAGCACTTCCCTGTCCTGTGCCGTGTTCTCAATTGTTTTAGTTTTGATACTATTGTTGCAGCCACCTTGCTAACATATCTTGTTTGAGTTCTTCCTCTTTTCACTGACACTCCAGGCAGTCTGTGGTACTTTCAATATTCTTCCTCCAACACCATAATTCAAATGCATCTCTTCTTTTGGATCTTCCTTGTTCATTGTTGAACATGTGTATGAGACAATTAAAAATTCCATGACTTCTGTCTGTCAGGGGCACCATAGTTTTCAAAGTTACGTATTTGCTCTTTGACACTGAAAAATGTCTTGGGCAGCAGATTTGCCTAATGTAATATACCATTTGATTTCTTGACTACTTCTATGAGTTTTGACAAATAAAATGTAGTCTGGCAACTATTGTATTTTCTCCAATTATCATTATTTTATTTATTGATTCAGTTGTGAATATTTTTGTTTTATTTAGATTGAAATGCAGTCCATAATGACAACTATAATGTATGATTTTCTTGAGTAAATATTTCAAGCATTCTTCACTTCCAGCAAGCAAGGTTGTATCATCTGCATAGTGTGAATTGCTAATGAATCTTTATCTAATCCTGACTCCATTTTCTTATATATATAATCCAGCTTTTGTTGCTTCCTGAATCATTCAATATTTTTCCTATAGACCTTTTCAATATTAAACACAAGATTTGGATTTTTCTTCAGTTCTTTCAGCTTGAAAAAGGCTGAGTATGTTCTTCCCTTTTGCTTTTTTAACTCAAAGTCTTTTCATATTTCATTATAATATTTTACTTTGTATTCTTGAGGCGTCTTTTTTCTTTGGCTCTTTTTTTTTTTTTTTTTTTCCATCATTTCTTCCAGACACTTTAGCTTCTCTAAGTTCAAGTACATGTTTCAGAATCTCCTGTGACATGGATAAAAATACGGTTGGCCAAATAACTGTCTTCCAAATTTCCTGTCAGAGACAAGTAAGTGCTTTTTACACAGATGTCCACATCTTATTAGAGTGTGTGACTCAAGTCACCACTCTGATTTTCCTTGGAAGTATGATCTGAATACAATACATAGGGCTGCTTTGGTTTGTTCTTTTACTCTGGTTCCACATTTGGTTCATCTCCATCTTACCTCCAGTTTGTGGCACTTGTTACCTAGCACCTAATCTAATTCATCACCTTTTGCAGTCTTGTGCAACAACATCCTCTTATCAGATATGCAGTTTTGAGTTCCTCAGATCTCTAAATCATTTGCGTGAGGAAAATCATTCAGACTGACTTGTGAACTATGGATTATGGACTTGTCAACCTCTGCCAATTTGAGAAGGATTTTTCTGAAAGTGCATTAGTTCTATGAGATGCTTAGTGAATTGTGTATCCCTGGAATGTGAAGGAGAATACTGAGGGGAGGAGAGGTTGTTGAGTGCATTCCAACCTGAGGGACTCATCTTTCGGCACTATATCAGACAATATCCTCGTGCTATCTGTCAGTGTTTCATTGCTATGCATAATGTTTTAAGTAGCAAAACATTCAGAAGTAGTCTGCCTATCTATCCCTTTTTCCTAACCTGTTGTAGTCTGCAAGCCCAGCTGAAATCTGTCCAACATGGGTGACCCTATTGGTATTTAAAAATACCAGTGGCATATCTTCCAGCATCACAGCAACATGCAAGCCAACACAGTACAACAGACTGACAGTCGAGTGGTGATAAACTGGAGAATCTGCAAAAACAGGAAGACCACCAACTAGAAAGTTTGGCTCAGTAGCAATAGCAAGGGACTCAAGCACATCAACTATTGTGAGGATGATTTAGGACCTAACAATGTTTCATTCTGTTGTGCAAGGGGCCTCTATGAATTGGAACTGATTAAATGGCACCTAGCAATAACAACAATAACAACAAAGCATCTTGGAAAAGGCAGATATATGGGATATCTTTAATCTCTTCCTCATAAGGACCAGCCTCCTGCTGATCCTTCTAAAATTATTCTTTTAAAGTGTTGGTTAATGAACTAATTTTTGATGTGTGATTTCAAAACATTGATTATTGACAACATTGTTTTACTAAGTGATAAAATAGCGCTGAGTTGACATTATAGTTGACTCATATCAGCAAGGTCGGCAGTTAGAACACACTAGTTGCTCTTGGAAATCCTATATAGGATTGCTATGAGTCAGAACTGAATCCATGGCACACGAGAACAGCAACAACAATTGGTAAGGTATGTATTTATTGAGAGCCCTGGAGTGGCACTGAAGGATAGGCACTGGATTTCTAATCACAAGGTCATCAGTTTAAACCAACTAGCCACTCTCAGAACCCTGCTACAGAGTCGCTGTGATTCACACAACTGTACAACAGCACACAACAACATTACTGATATATATTATGAATTCACAATTATCATAATTATCACTGGGATAAGACTGTGCCAAGACATAAGAACAGTCAAGTAACAATTCAAATATATATGTATTAAAAAAACCTAAAGACTCAATTGTTAACTGCAAGGTCAGCACTTCAAACCCACCAATTGTTCCTATACAGGGTCACTATGAGTCAGAATCAATTCAATTATACTTAACAACATCAAAAATTAATGCATACACCCTGCTTCAGATGTATTTTTGGTGATGTTTTAATGAGATGTAGAATTGAAAGAAGTATTTCTCTGTGTGCTTTGGCCAGTAGTGCTTAATTAGAAAAAAAAAAAAAAAAGAAAGAAACACTTTATTTAATTTCAATTTAAAGAATAACAGCATTTTGAAATGTTTATTTTTGAATGAGCTTTTCCTAGTCATCTATTTTTAGCTACCAGATTGTCAAGCATTGTATATAAACATCAGTTATTTCTAATGACTATCAAAATGACAAGATCTTAGTGCTAGATTTATTTCTAAAATGTTCTTTGTTGGTATCTTGTTATTATCAGCATCAAAACAGTGTACTTTAAATACCTTTCCTAAATCAGAATAGTCTAAGCTAAATAAAACCATTCATTATTCTGAACACTAATCATGTATTCCTGGGATAAAATATTAGATATATTTTATTGTTGTTGTTGTTGTTGTTGTTGTTATGTGCCGTGGAGTCGGAACCGACTCATAGCGACCCTGTACAGGGTTACCGAGGGTGTAAATCTTTACGGGAGTAGAAAGCCTCATCTTTCTCCCGCGGAGCAGCTGGTAGTTTCGAACTGCTGACCTTGCGGTTTACAGCCCGATTCGTAACCACTACGCTACCATTAAATCGGTTCTGGCTTGTACAGTGTCCTTTTGCACAACAGAGAAAGACATTGCAAAGTCTTGCTCCATATTGACAATTGCTACATTTGTGATTATTACTACTGACATTGTATCACTCAATCTCTTTGGTGGTCTTCTTCCAAGATAGATTTGTATGTTCTTCTTATAGGCCATAGTACTTCTAATATACTTCTCCAGCACCAAAACTCTAATGCAGATTCTTCTATAGTTTTCCTTATTCATTGTCTAACTTTCACATGTGTATTAGCCAATTAAAAACATCATAGCTAGTAGCAAGAGCCCCTTAGTCTTTTAACTGACATCTTTGTTCTTGGGCATTTTAAAAAGACATTTTGCAGCAGGTTTTCCCAATGCAATCCATCATTTTACTACTTGACTGCTGCTTCCATAGGTGTTGATTGTGTATCCAATAAATATTAAGTCTTTGACAAGTTAATCGTTTCTCCATTTATATTTATATTATTTATTGGTCCAGTTGTGAGGATGTATGCTTTCTTTATATTGTGGTGAAAACTATACTGTAGAACATAGTCTTTGATATTTATCAGTAATTATTTTAAGTCATCTACATGTCAAGCAAGCAAGGTTGTATCATCCACATATTGTAATATGATTGTTAATGAGTCAATCCTGATGTCACGCTCTCCTTCATATAATCCATCTTCTCAGATTATTTGTTCGTTATAGAGATTGAGTGATATCAGTGTTTAGAATGATATAGTTGTTGACATCAAACGGATCTTGACTGAAAGCAGATAATACCCAAAAGATGCTTAACTGTGCTTTATTGACTATGCAAAGGCTTTTGGCACGTATGGATCAAAACAAGGTATGATAACTTGCTTGGTCATGAAAAGAAGAATGGATATTCCAGAACATATAAATGAGGATCCTGTACAGAGACCAAGAGACGGTTATTCAAACAGAATAAAGAGACATCAATTGGCTTACAATTAAGAAAAGTGTGAGCCAGGGTTGTATTTGCCAACATTCGTATTCAATCTATATGCTAAACGTATAATCCCAGCATCTGAATTGTATGTAGAATAAAGTGGCATTTGGATTGGAGAAAGACTCATTAACAACCAGCAAACTGCAGATGATACAACCTTGCTTGCTGAAAGTGAAGAGAACTTAAAATGCTGATGCACATCAAATACCACATTCATCAGTATAAATTACACCTCAATATAAAGAAAACAGAAATCCGCACCACTGGACAAATAAATATCATATTAATACATGTAGAAAAGATTGAAGTGATCAAATACTTCATTTTTTTTTTTTTTTTTTAAGATCCACTATCAACACTTCTGGGAACAGCAGTCAAATACTAGGCAAATTGACTGTACAAGTCCTCTTAAAAATGTTCAAGATCAAAGATGCCAATTAGAGGACTAAAGTAAACTTGACCAAAGTCATGGTATTTTCAATGGCCTCATATGAATGTGAAAGTTGGACAATGAATAAAGATAACCATAAAATAATTAATGCATTTGAGTTATGGTATTGGAGAAGAATAAACGATATCATGGACTGCTAGAAGAACAAATAAATGTCTGTTGGAAGGAGTACAGCCAGAGTATTCCTTAGCCAGGATGGTGAGATTTCATCTTTCCTACTTTGAACAAGTTATCAAGAGGAACCTATCCCTGGAAAAGAACATAATATTTGGTAAAGTTTGTATTCTTTCACCATACTTATTCAACCTGTATGCTGAGCAAATAATCTAAGAAGCTGGGTTATATGAACAAAATCGTGGCATCAGGATTGGAGGAAGACTCATTAACAACCCGTGATATGCAGGTGATACAACCTTGCTTGCTGAAAGTGAAGAGGACTTAAAATATTTACTGATGAAGATCAAAGAGCACAGCCTTCAGTATGGATTATATTTCAATGTAAAGAAAACAAAAATCCTCACCACTGGACCAATAAACAACATTCTTAACAACAGAGAAAAGATTGAAGTTGTCAAGGACTTCATTCTTCTTGGATCAACTATCAACACTCATGGAACCAGCAGTCAAGAAATCAAACAACGTATTGAATTAGGCAGATCTGCTGCACAAGACCTTTTTAAAGTGTTGAAGAGCAAAGTTGTCAGCTTGAGGATTAAGGTGCACCTGACCCAAGCCATGGTATTTTCAATAACCTCATATGCATGTGAAATCTGGAGAGTGAATAAGGAAGACCATAGCAGAACTGATGCCTTTGAATTATGGTGCTGGCGAAGAATATTGAAAAGTGACATGGGCTGCCAAAAGAACGAATAGATCTGATTTGGAAGAAGTTGAGCCAGAGTGCTCCTTAGAGGCCAAGATGACCAAACTTTATCTCTCATAGTTTGGACATATTGTCAGGAGGAACCAGTCGCTGGAGAAGGATATCATGCTTGGTAAGGTAGAAGGTCAGAGAAAAAGAGGAAGACCCCCAACGAGATGGATTGATTAAGTGGAAGCATCAATGGACTCAAGAGTGGCAACAGTAGTGAGGTTGGCCCAGGATCAGGCATTGTTTCGTTCTGCTGTGCATAAGGTCACTATGGGTCAATACCAACTCAATGGCACCTAAGAACAACAACAGAAGATCATCGTAAAAGAGGAAGATCTGCAACAAGATGAATTGGCACAGTGGCAACAACAATGTGCTCAAACACATTGTGAGGATGGCACAGAATGGGGCAGTGTTTGTTCTGTTGTGCATGTGGTTGCTATGAGATGTAAACAACTTGATGTTGTTGTTGTTGTCGTCAGGTGCCATCGAGTCGGAACCGAATCATAGTGACCCCATGCACAGCAGAACAAAACAATGTCCGAACCTGGGCCAACCTCACTACTGCTGCCACACTTGATGCCATCAATGATGCCACCTGGCTGATCCATCTCATTGAGGGTCTTCCTCTTTTTCTCTGACCCTCCACCTTACCCAGCATGACATCCTTCTCCAGCGACTGTTCTCTCCGGACCATGTGTTCAAAGTATGAGAGACAAAGTTTGATAGCACCCATCAAACAACAGAGTGATGAAAGTATACAATCATGGCACACATCATTTCAAATTTTAAACTACTAAGTAGTCCTTTGTTCTGTTAAAACCACTGCCTCATTGTCTATATATGTACAGGTTCCTCTTGAGCACAATTAAGTGTTCTGGAATATGAATTTTTCACAATGCTATCTCTAGTTTGTCATGATCTACATAGTAAATACCCCTTGAATAATCAACAAAATACAAGTAAACCTCTTTCTCTTATTTCAGCCAAGATTCATCGGATGTCAGCAGCAATATCCCTCAATCCATGTCCATTTCTGAATCTGGCTTTGATTTTTGGCAGTTCCCTGTTGCAATCACTTTATAAATTATTTAGCAATACTTTACCTGATTGTCATATTAATGATATTTTTTAGATCTTTTTGCACATTCAGTTGGGTCACCTCTTTGTTGAATGGGCACATATATGAATCTCATACAATTCATTGGACCAGGTACTACCTTCCAAATTTCTATAGTGTACATGGACAAGTACTTCAGTGCTGCATCAGGATTTTGAAAGATTTCAATGTGTATTTGATCACTTCCTGGAGTTTTGGGTTTTGCCAATGGTTTCAGTGCAGCTTAGACTTCTTTCTTCTTTATGTGTTTCACATAATTTTTAAAGACTTCCAATTTTGTAGCTTCAAACTTTGTTCATACCGTGGTCTGATTATTAATGAATGCTTGTAAATATATCTTAACATTTTGAGTTATGCCACATCAGGAAATGAAGTTCCTGAATGCATTGCTCCATTCTTGTCATTAAAGTCTACATTTCTTGAGTTATATTTTAAGTACCTTCTAACTTGAGGGACTCATTTTATAGCACTGTATCTGACATTGTTTTCTTGGTATTCATAAAATTCTTGATAGCTAATTTTCCAGAAATGGAACACCGTTTCCTTCTTCCTAGTTTTCCCTGTTCTGAAAGCTCTACTAAAATATGTCCAACTGTTGATATTTGAAACATCAGTGAGATAGCTTCCATTACCACATCACTAATAAAGTCATAACAGTATGACAGATTGATAGATGTCTGAGAAACTAGTGGGTTTTTATTGTTGTTATTTGCCTTTGAGTAGACACCAACTCATTGTAACTCAGTATTCAACAGAACAATACACTGCCTGGTCCTGGGCCATTCTCACAATTCTTTACATGTTTTGAGCCCATTATTGCAGCCAGAGTCTCAGTCTATCTCCTAGTGATTTTCCCTCTTACTTTTCTGACCTCTACATTACTAAGCATCACATCTTTTTTCAGATACTTGTACCTCACGATCAATATGTCCAAAATATATGAGATGAAATCTTGCCATTCTCACTGTTTGGACCTTTCTAGCTGGACAGATTTGTTTGCTATTCTGTCAGTCCATGGTACTTCCAATATTCATCATCAGCTCTATTTTAAATGAATCATCCTCCCCCCACCCCCAAATATTCTTCAATTATTGGTCTGTTTTAACATGCATATAACATGACTAAAAATACTGTGGCTTAAGCCAGCTGCACCTTAGACCTCAAAGTTATATATTTGTTCTTAGACACTTTAAAGAAGTCTTTTGCAGCAGATCTGCCCAAGCAATATATCATTTGATTCACTGACTGCAGTTTTCATTAATGTCAGTTATGCATAGGCAGATGACACAATCTTGGTTGCTAAACGTGAAGAGGACTTGAAGTACTTACTTATGGATACCAAAGGGTACAGCCTTCAGTATGTATTACACCTCAAGAAAAACTAAACAAACATTTCAAAAGTGGAGAAATGAACAAAATCAAATTCAAAGGACAAAAGATTAAAGAGATAAATGATTTCATTTTACTTGGATATATTTGTGTATATATGGTGTTGTTAAGCCCAATTAAGTGGTTCTGACCCATAGTGACCCTGTGTAAGGTTTCCAATGACCTGTTGGTGAGCTTGAACCATCAACTGTGCAGTTCAAACAGACTTAGTGGTCCAAACTGACCCTGTCCATTGCTTATCACACAGTGGTTTACCAGGACTCTTGGTATATCACTGTGGGTTAATGTGCTGGAGAGTAAAGATTGGTGGTTCTAACTCACCAATCGCTCCTTGGAAATCTTATACAAAGAAAATGTACATCCACACAGCTGGACTGATAGATAATATCAAGTTGTCAAATGTTTAATATTTGGGTTGTTATGAGTTGGAACTGACTCGACTGAACATAACAACAACAGCCATTCCTTGGAAAACCTGTATAGAATTGCTGAGTCGGAACCGACTCTATGGCGCTTAACAGCAACAACATTAATGAAATTGTTGTTGTTGTTGTTGTTATTAAGTACCTAGGAGTCGATTCTGATGCAAAGTGACCCTGTGTAGCGTTTCCCAAGAGCAGCTGGTGAACTTGAAACACCTGGATATATTTGTTCATATATTGACCTTGTGGTTCAAAATGACCTTGCAGTTCAGCTCATTAACTCACAGTGCCACATCAGAACTCCTGATTATAGTTCAGGATCAGAAATACTCAGGGCACAGTTCTTCCTGTCAGAACAGTCTCTTCTCAGCCATGCCAACAAGGAGGCCTCTTTCTGACCTTCACTTAGCCCTTTAACCTGGTTTCCTCAGTGTTCATACAATATTACAAAGTTCCTTTAGGACTGTTATGAATGCCCAAATGGCACACCTTTTCACTCAAATTCAAATTTTCTAGACTATCAAGTTAAGGGGTCAGCAAACCTAGTTTCCTCAACTAAGAGCACAGAGGCACCCAATTTCACAAGAATGACTCCAACTCCAAGGTATACAGTTTTACTTGTTCCATAAACTGGAAAACTCACCATTCTCTCTAGTGTTCTACTGCTCTTCTGCTATAACTGCTCTTTCTCCTGAGTGGAGACGGTTCAGTGCTCAGCTTGGGGTCCAAAGAAAAGAACAACTCCTTACTCTTCTTTTTTGTTGGCAGCCAAATACCCTTCTTGCTTTTGCTATGGTTCATTTTATACACATATTAGATAACCAAGGTTTAATTATTACAATTAACCTTATAGGCAATCATTCACAACATATTCATATAACCCTATCAGCATTCCATTCTCTTGCCCAGACCAAAGGAAAAACTCATTTGGTGGCAGTTGCAAAGATTATGGCTAGAAGACACATATTAAACAACCCATTACAGAACAGTATCTAATGAGTTAATCATAGAAACATATTATATTAAATTCTTCTTTTTATTATTACCATTCTAATTATTCTACTTCTGATTATGTGTATTAACTAGATTCCATCTACCCATACAAAGACATATTGAAAATTTATAAGCTGTAGTTTAATGTAATAAATTGTGTTGATGTAAGTTGCCATCAGTTGATACTGACTCTTAATGACCCTAAGAACAACAGAACAAAACGTAACTCAGGACTTCATTATCCTCACAATTGTCATTAGGTGTGAGCCCATGTTTCCTGCCACTATGAAAATCCATCTCATTGAGGGTCTTCCTCTTTTTTTGCTGACCCTCCAATTTACCAAGCATGATGACTTACTCCAGGAATTGATCGTTCCTAACAACATGTCAGGAAGAAAAAATTTGCCATATTTGCTTCTAATTAGCATTCTAGGGCTATCCTTCTTCCAATACAGATTTATTTGTTCTTCTGGCAGTTCATGGTACTTTCAATATCCTTCACCAACACCATAATTCAAATGTATTGATTCTCCTATGGTCTTCTTTTATTCATTATTCAACTTTCTCATGCATATAGGGTGACTGAAAATACCAGGGCTTGGGTGAGAAGCATCTTAGTCTTCAAAGTGACATCTTTGCTCTTTAACACTTTACAGAGGTTTTTGCATCAGATTTTCCTAAGCCAATATATTTATGCTATTCCCCCACCCACCCACCCCCGCCCCCAGAGGGACGAGTTTTATTATATCCCAACAAGACTATACGGGACATGTTTCACGCACGTTAAATATGTGTCTTCACTGCCCCTGGGAGGGTAGCACATTCACTGTTGGTTCCTTCATTGGCATATCAGGAGGTGAGCATCAAGAAGAACCCTCAATATATTCTGAATGGGGGACAGTAGGGCCCATTGCTGGAAGTGGAGGTAAGGCAGTGGTCAGCTTAGGCCCCTAGGACCTCGAGTCTTTAGTGGTTCAGGGACCATAGGACCTTGGTCCTTTGATGGTGTTAGCACAAGAGGATCTTGATATTTCAGAGGCACCGGGATGATAGGAACTTGAGTCTTCACAGGCTTGGGGATCACAGGACCTTGATTTTTTTAGAGGCTCTGGAGCCACATAACCTAGATCCTTTATTAGGGTTGGCACCAAGGAACCTTGATTCATCACAGAGCCAGGGCCTACACAACCTTGATTCTTTATAGATGTCACAATCACATATTTGTGATCCTTTAGATGTTCTGAGCCCCCCCGCCCCCCTTGATTCTTTATAGTTGATATGACCATGGGACTTTAATCTTTCAGATGCTCTGGGACACTGGGACCTTGATCCTTGACAGGTGCTAGGGACACAGGACCTAGATTCTTCACAGACTCAAGGCCTTGATCCTTCAGAGGCAGTGGTGCCATGGAACCTTGACTCTTGATTCTTTCTGATACTATCAGACTTTTATTCTTTAGAGGCACTGGGATTATGGGACTGTGGTCCTTTACTAGTGCTGAAACCAGGAGACTTTCATCCTTTAAAGGTGCAGGGGCCACACGATCTTGATCTTTGACTGGTGTCGGAATCACTGGACCTCAATCCTTTAACAGTCCTAGCAACACAGGACCTTGATCCTTCAGAGACCCTGGGACCTTGGGAGCTTGAACTTTTGTAGGCTCTGGGAATACAGGACCTTGACCTTTCAGAGCCCGAGACTATCAGTCCTTGATTCTTGTCTGGCTCTGGGGCTACAGGATCTTGATTCTTATGTGGGTTTGTCCAGGCTATCAGTGTCAGCCAGTTTATTCTATTCTTTTTTTGACTGCTGCTATCATAAGTGTATTTTTGTGGATCCAAGAAAATGAAGTTCATTGTAGACTAATTGGTACAATTTTTCTCATGATTGTAGGGTTTGTTAGGGAAATAAACAGAGTGCAATACAGGATCAGCAACAACTCAGAATGCAGCAGTTCTCCAGCAAGGAATGACTCTTCTCTGCCACTTGTTGTTGTTGTTAAGTGCCGTCGAGTCGGTTCCGATCCATAGTGACCCTGTACAGGGTTTCCGAGGCCGTAAATCTTTATGGGAGCAGAAAGCCTCATCTTTCTCCCACAGACAGCTGGTAATTTCAAACTGCTGACCCTGAGGTTCGCAGCCAGATTTGTAACCACTACTCTAATGCAGCAGTTCTCCAGCAAGGAATGACTCTTCTCTGTCATACTGCAGGCAAAACTTGTTCTTGTTTTCAGGCTCTCAGCTATGTGGCTCCTAAACCTCTGCCTTGCTTGGCCAGATGTGGCAAAGGTTCTTTAACCAGTCCTTAAATGTCCAAATGGAAAATTCTGCAAGCAAAACTTTTGCCCACAGGCATTCAGCTTCACTTGGTCTATGGTCAAGAAGTGCATAATTGCTCTGTCTCTCCATAAGCCTGCTTCTGCTGTCACCCTATTGCTGATTTTCCAGCTAGGGATCTCACACTTTGCTCATGTCTCTTCTTTCCTGGCACTAGATTTCTGTTTCTGTTTCTGAGATGGTGCCTGGTAACCTATCACAATGGTAAAATTAACTAGCCCTCGTGTTATAGTCCTGTACACCTTATATGCACAGTTCCACACAATCATTTGAAGGGAATTAACAAGAGTTTGGATAGAAAATCCATATCAAGTAAATTCATGGTACTACAAAGGAAGAGTCTATTTACTTGCCTTTGCCTACTTCTAGAGACTGTTGGATTTAATTGTTTTTTGGCAACTTCCTCTATTTTCAAAACCTAGTAACCTTGCACCTCTGGCTTGCTTCTACCATCATATTTCTTTCTTTTTTTAAAAAATTGTTTACTATAAATTGAGTGAAGGGTTACACACAAGATCATCAATTTTACACTCAACAAATAATACATTTTGTTTCATGTCAATAATTACAATCCTATCTATAAAATAACATTTATCATATTTGCACCCCAACCATATTTCCAAGCCTTCTCAACTTTGTCCTTAGGAAAATGTTGCCCTTTTGATTTTGAGTCATTGACTTTCCATGGTGACCATGCCTTACTAGTGTTTATTGCCCCACTCTATTTACTTGTTGCCTGAAAATTGAGCCACAGAGTGATTTCCTTTCAAAACTTAAAGGATGATAGAAGACCATAATATTAGGTTTCATCAGTCTGTTTCTGGTCAGTAAGCCTGTTTTTGTTTTTTAAGTAATTTTGAATTTTGTTTTACATTTTCTCCTATAGTTTTGAGAATTTTTGCCCACTTTCTAATGAGATACAATCCATACCGAACACTCTAATCTTTGATCTTCTTCAGTAAATATTTCAAATCCTTTTAGCTTGCAGAAAGCAAAGTTATACTTTCTGCATATTGTTTGCTGATGAGTTTTCCTCCAATCCTGATCCCACTCTCTTCTTAATATGATCCAGCTTCTCAAAATTCATATTGAATAAATATGGTAGAAAGATATATCCCTGACTCACACCTTTCCTAATTTTGAACCATTCAAATTCCCTTCTCTGTTCTAATGACTGCTTATTGGACTATGTACATGTTCCTTTTGAGGAAAATTGACACTGTTAACTGCTGTCAATTAAGTTCCAACTCGTAGTGACACTGTATATGGTTTCTGAGGCTTTATATCTTCACAGGAATAGAGAATGTCATCACTCTTCTGACGAGAAGCTGGCAGACCTGAACGAAAGTTTTGTCCTGTAATTATTATATGTTGTTGTTGTTGTCAGGTGCCATCGAGTTGGAACCGACTTATAGCAACTCCATGCACAGCAGAACGAAACAATGTACGATCCTGGGCCAACCACACTACCGCTGCCACACTTGAGTCCATCAATGATGCCACCTGGCCAATCAATCTTGTTAGAGGTCTTCCTCTTTTTCACTGACCCTCCACCTTACCCAGCATGACATCCTTCTCCAACGATTGTTTCCTCCAGACAATATGTCCAAAGTATGAGACCCAATTTACATACATAAATGTGTTTGCTGATCATAACAAACTAAGCCTAGCATCATGAAATTCCCATTCTTCATGTTGTTATACTTAGTTTGTTATGATCAACACAGTTGAATACTTTTGCATAGTCAATAAAGAACAAGTAAACATATTTCTGGCATTCTCTACTTATAGTCAAGATCCATCTGATGTCAGCAATGATATCCCTAGTTCCACATGTTCTTCTGATTCCAGCTTAAATTTCTAGCAATTCCATATTGGTGAATTGCTGCAACTTTATTTTTTTATTATCTTCAGCAAAAATACATTTTTATGTAATTTAAATGATATTCTCCAATGATTTCTGCATTCAATTGGGTCACCTTTCTTTGGAATAGGCAAAAATGTCATTTTCTTCCAACCATTTGGCTAGGTAGCTATCTTCTAAATGTCTTATCATAGACGAATGAGACTCTCCAGAGCATAATCAGTCTTTAAAATATTTCAATTTGTGTTCTGTCAATTCTTGGAACCTTGTTTTCTCCAATGTATTCTATGTAGCTTGGTCTTCTCCTTTCAGTACTTTCATTTCTTGATCATATGCTGTTTGAAATGGTTGATACTTGACACAATTATTTTTGCTGGAATGACTGTGTATTCCATCTACCTACATTTGATGTTTCCTTCATCATTTGATATTTTGCCCACAGTATCTTTTAAGGAGTCCTGATGTGGTGATGTAGAATAAATACTAGAATGATATCCGCAAGTTCAGTGGTCCCTCAGAAACTCTATACAGGATCACTAATAGTATAAAGCAACTTGACAACAGTTAACAGCAACAACAAAAATCTTTCAATATCTTAACTGACGGCTTGACTTTTCCCTACAGTCCTTTCAGCTTTAGAAATACTGAGCATGTTATTTACTTTTGATTTTCAACTTTGCTCATTTCATTATTATACCTTCCTTTTTCTTCTTGAACTGCCCTTTGAAACTGCCTATTCAACTATTTTACTTCATCATTTATTTCAGTCAGTTTAGCTCTTCTGTGTTCATGAGAAAGTTTCAAAGTATCTCCTGACATCCATTTTGGACTTTTCTGTCCTGTCTATTTAAATGAACTTTTGCTTTCTTCATTTATGATGTTCTTGATGTCATCTCACAACCTCTCTGGTCTTCGGATATTAATGTCAAATACATCAAATCTGTTCTTATAATTGTCTGTGATTCAAGAACATATTTGACACATTTGACATTAGGAAAAATTCAATTGGGCATGCACTTGTTTTAAATTTTTTTCAGTTCCATACTGAACTTACATATGAACTATTGATGGTCCTTCTTCTACAGTTGTTACTGACCTTGTTTTGGCTAATATTATTGAGCTTGTTCATTACCTCTTACTACAGATATAGTCAGTTTGACTGATAGTCCATCCAGTGAGGTCTAAGTATATTGTTGTGAAGTGCCGTTGAGTCAGTTCCAACCCATAGCAATGCTGTATAGGGTTTTGGAGGAGCAGCTGGTGAGATTGAACCACTGTCTTGCATATAGTCATCATTCATAATATTGAAATAAGGTATTTGCAATGAGTAAATCATTGATATTGCAAAATTCTTTAAGCAATCTCCAGAATAATTTCTCTTACTAAGGCTATATTATCCAACTATTGACTATTCTTTGTGTCTAATAGTCACATTCCAATCACCAGTAATTATCAGTGCATCTTGATTGCATGCTTGAACAATTACAGACTGAAGAAATTGGTAGAATTCCTCAATTTCATCAACACTGACTTTATTGGTTGACACAAGCTTTTAATGAGGAATAATTATATTATCTAGTCTTCCTTACAGATATTTGTGTATTATCCTATCACAGGAAGCATTATATTTCAAGATAGAGCTTGAAATCCTCTTTATTGACAAAGAACATGAAACCATTCCTCTTCAATTTGATGTTCCTTGCATAGAAAATCATATGATTGTTAATTTGAAAATGGCTATAGCTCTCTATTTTAGAAGACTAATGCCTATGATATTGATCTTTATGTATGCATTTAATTTTATTTTGACAACTTACAATTTCCCTAGATCTGTACTTCATACACTTAATATATGTTTTCAGCTGTTTACCCACATTTTGATTTGTTCTCTATCAGCAAATGAAGATACTGACAGCTTTGCTACATCCACACCATTAATGTCAACTCAACTTTGAGGAGGTAGCTCTTCTTAAGTTGAATTTTCAATGCATTGTCTTCAAACCTGAGGGGTTCATCTTCTGACACTATATCTAACAATGTTCAGATGTTATTCATAATATTTTCAGAGGGTAAACATTCAAAAGTAGTCTTCTTCTGTGTCTTCCTACTCTGTCTTAATCTGGAAGCTCTGCTGAAAACTGTCCACCACATATGACCTTTCTGATATTTAAAATTCCAGTGACATAGTTCTGGCATCACAGAAAGTCACCACAGCATGACAAACTGACAGAAAAATGAGAAAAGTTACTGAAGAGAAAACATATAATTAAGCATCCTTGATATCGAAGGAAAAAGTTCTAGCTGCACAGAAGGCATTGGTGAAACATAAGACTCCTGGCATTTATGAAATACAAATTGAAATGTTTCAACAAATCCATGCAGCCCTGGAACTATCCACTCATCTATGCAAAGCAACCTGGCTTATTGACAGAAAGGATTTATATTTATGTCCATTCCAAAGCAAGATTATCCAACAGGATGCAGAAAGTATTCAACAATATTAATATCACTTGCAAGTAAAATTGTGCTGAAGGTAATTCAAGCACAATTATAATACTGCACCCATTGACAGGAACCTTCCAGAAATTCAAGTCTGAAGAGGACTTGGAAAGAGGGATATGAATGCTAACATTACATGTATCTTGGCCAAAAGCAGAGAATACCACAACATTATTTATTTGTGTTTCATTGACTGGGAAAGCATTAAATTATCTGGATCATATCAAACTAAGGTTAACAGTGTTAAGAATGGGAGTTATTCTCATGTAGAACCTGTATGTATACCACAAGGCAGTTATTTCTATAGAAAACAAATGTCTAGTGAATGATTTTAACTCAGGAAAGGATTATAACCTTTCACCATGCTTGTAAATCAGGATTGGAGGAAGGGTCATTAACAACCTGAAATATGCAGTTTGAATTTACCAGCCACTCCTCAGGAGAAAGATGAGGCTTTCTATGCCAGTAAAGATTTACAGTCTCAGAAACCCTATACAGGATCACTATGAATTGGAAATGACTTGACACTGAAGACCAACAACAATAATCTATCACATAAGTGATTACTGGAAACTCTCTATGACACTGATGATAAAAATATAAATAAAGCAGTAACACTAACTCCTTTCATTGTAACTGTTTACCATTGAGAAACGGGCATTGTTTATAAGACAACTAAAGGAATTCAGTCAGAAATGGCTTTATTGAAGAAAACTGTTTGGGCTGTTATATGAAGATGAGTTGAAATAGCGTAAAATAAATGAGAACTGTATGGGAATTCCTGAGTGGTGCAAATACCCAATGCTTGACTGTCAATCAAAAGGTTGAAAGTTGGGTTCATCATGGTATACAATAGAATGAAATTGTGAAGATCTACTTTCAAAAAAATTAGTCAATGAAAATCCAATGGGTCATTTCTACTCTGATACACATGGTGCTGTCATGAGTCAAAACTGATGCAAATGAAAATTATTTTTTTCCCATTAAAAAAGGCCCTAGACCCAGGAGAGAATAAAGAGTATTTGAAAAGCAGAAGAAAATATTATAGATGAAGTATAGAAAGCCAACATGAAAGGTCTAATTATCATGGGATGATGTTGAGATTGGTCTATAAAAAATGCTGTTAAAATGGATCTATTTCTAACAGACACCTGGGTGAACTTAGCAAGGAAACATACTTTTCTGGTTCTCTCTAGTTTATTTTTACTTTCATTTAAATATTTAAAATATATCTCAAAGCACTTTGTCACTTTGTTTTATTATCATGCTTAATTGATTATATATATATTATACCACTATGCACATAAAAGGAGACCTGGTATGGTGTCATAAGTTATGCATTCAACCACAAAGTCAGTCTGAACTGCACAGTTGGCAGTTCAAACTTACAAGAAGGTCCTTTGAAACCCTACACAGGGTTTGAACTATGAGTCTGAATAGATTCAAAGGCACTAACATCGACAACAATGCACATAAAGGGAATGCGGTGACTTTTTAGGATAAGCACTGGACTGCAATCCACAAGGTCACCAGTTCAAGCTTACTATCTGCTATATGAAGTTTTCTGTTCTCACAAAGATATATAGCCACATAAACCATAAACAAGGTCACAACAAGTCAGAACAAAGTCCAGGGCACTTACCAATAACAACAACAACACACATATACACAATTTATTTTGCAAATTAATAACAACTGTTAGGAAAATGATATAACACAACAGTATTCTCAACATATTTATTGTTGAAAACATAGACTTTCAAATGTTCACATGAATTTTAAATTAAAATGATTCATGCATAATATAGGAATTAAATTTTAGTACTGGAAGTATCATAACATAGTTAGCATAAAAATGGTGGTCATAAGGGAAAAAAGTAATTTAGTTAAGAAAATAGAGATGCCTTAATGATATAAATGATAAAATGGAATGCCTAATGGGCATGCTGTGTGTTTTATATAGGTGTTTCCTCTTAATGTCAAGCAACAGAGCAAACAAGACATTTTTATTAGATTCTTTTTTCCTACATTTTGTCACACAGTGGCAAATTTGTAGCTACAGGTAATTAAAATGACATTAAGTAGCACTATTTTCAGTTATACAATATTTCACAGCAAAACTCTCATAGAAAGGGCATCACTAATTTATATACTCTATTAAACAATAGGTATTACTGTGTCCCAGAGTGAAAAATATAATGCATTACACAATTAACTCCAAGAGAAGACTTCAGTTTGCAATGGATGTATATACTAACTTTTAATTTTTTGTTTGTTTGTTTTGTTTATTAATTGATTCATGCATATGTTCGACCAAAAATCCTAAAAATTGATAGAATAGAAAGAAACATTAATAATTCTTTCTTAAAATATCCACAGGGCCAATGACACATTTTGTCATTTGTTGTTGTTGTTAATTTCCATCAAGTCATTTCTGACCTATAGTGACCCTACATAAGGTTTCTGAAGAGTGGCTGGTGAGCTTCAATGGCCAACCTTGCAGTTCAAAATGACTTTCCAGTCCAGTGCATTAACCTCAGAGCCACATCATTTAGACAATGCTAAACCAGGGTTTAAAAATGTTTACAGAGGCACAATATGGTATAAGAATCACCTGTGTTTATTATCTATTTCTACCTTTCTTGCAGTCTCCTTGTCTCCTTTTCCCTCTTCTTCCTTTCTCCCTTTCTTTTAATCCTGTGTAAGTTAATTTACTATTTCTAAAATGAGCATCATAACATATTACTAGATTATGATTCCCATTAATGTTGCCACCACTTATATATCAGTTTGTCATACTGTGGTGGCTTTAGTGTTGCCGTGATTCTGGAAGCTATGCCACTGGTATTTTAAATACCAGCAGGGTCACCTACAATGGACAAGTTTCAGCTGAATTTCCAGATGAAAACACAAGGATTCAGAGAGATGCACAACTTCCGAATAGTTACTTAAAAGCTTATGAATAGCAGTGAAACACTGTTAGCAAAAGGATATTGAATATTGAGACACGATGAAGAGGACCAGAATATTATCAGATACAATGCCAAAAGATGAGTCCTGCAGGTTAGAAGGCACTCAAAATACAACTGAGGAAGAGCTGCCTCCTCAAAGTAAAGTTGACTGTGATGACACCAATGGAATAAAACATGTGGGTCCTTCATTTGCTAACAGGACACAAAGAAACAGCTGAAAACATCTATTAATAATTGGAACATGGAACGTACCAAGTATGAATGTAGGAACATTGAAATTGACAAAATTAAGTTGAAGCACATAAACATTGATATCCTAGGCATGGTGGTGGTGGTTATGTGCTGCTGCCACTGTGTCAATCCATCTCATTGGGATTCTTCCTCTTTTTCGTTGACCGTCCATTTTATCCAGCATAATGCCCTTCTCCTGGGATTGGTACCTTCCATTATCATGTCTGAAGCAGGATAAAGGAAGTCTCACCATTCTGGATTCCAAAGAACTCTCTGGCTGTACTTCTTGCAACACAGATTTGTTTGTTCTTCTAGCAGTCTATGGTATTTTTAATATTGTTCTTCAACACCATAACTCAAATGCATCAATTTCCCTGCAGTCTTCTTTATTCACTAACTTTCAAATTAATTTGAAGCTACTGAAAATACCCTGGCTTGGGTTAGGTCACCTCAAACTGACATTTTTACTCTTGAATACTTTAAAGAGGTCTTGTGCAGCAGATTTGCCTAAACCTAAGTTAATGTGCCAGACTCAAAGCCAGTTAAACTGCAAGGTCAGGGATTAAAGCTCACCAGCTGCTCCTTGGAAACCCTATACAGGGTTGCTATGGGTCAGAATTAACTGGATGGCACTTACCAGCCAACATCAACAATTGCATATTAGTCACCATATCATTTCTCATGTAGTGATCTTTCAGTTTATTTAAGTTTACCTATTACCCTTCTTATTTTTATTGAACTTATTTCTCTTCTAATTTCTTGATCTTAAAGCACGTAATTATACTTCATTTTTCATAAAAAATACTTCTAAGTTGCTTTATTTTTAATTTTTTATACCTATTAAGTAAATCAACCACATTCATCAGTGTTATGTAGCTTTTAAACAAGCTTTCAAGAGAGAACCTGCATCCAGAGGGCACAGAGGAAGGTAGAATCTTCATGGAGTAGTATCCAATCTGTCTGGGTGTGGCTGATAAAAGGAGATGAGGATAGGTCTTTTGTGGTACAATAGTGAATAATTGTTATCAGAACTGACTGTGAGGGTTGGAAATGTAAAGGTAGATGTTTTGTAGCAAAAGGAGGGGCATTATAGACTTTGCAGTCCAGGAGCAGAGGTCCCTGGGACCATAAAGGGAGAAGAGTGAAGTGTGAGACCCTACCCAGAGAAAAAGTGACACTAGAGATGGAGGCTGAGAAGATGATTGTGGAGAGATGGAGTTGCTGGGGTCTCTAGACCCAGAGAGGGAGAGGGGCTGTGTGCTGATGGCCTGGGGGCAGGCTTGCAGGGTATACCCTTTGGTTGGTTGATGGTGCATTGAGGGGATTGTAACCGTAGCAATGAAATGATATATGACAGGATGAATGTAAAGCTAATATTCTCCCATGTAAACTATTACAAAATTCGCAATAAAACATTAAAGAAAAGTAAATCAATTAATATTTGAAAACTTCTCACTTCATGCATACATAAGTGTTCAAGGTTATTAATAAAACCACAATGCAGAATTGTTTAGGGAAAAATTAAAACTTTTTAAGAAGCACATAAACACCTTGATTCTAAATCTAAACCTCTTACATAGTTCAAACTTGCCCCAATCACTTACCATGATTTCTTATCTTATTGATATTATTGATTTATACAATTGAGCCTTTTATTCTCTTCTCTCATTTCAGGGCTGGTGTGGCACTGTGGGTTAATGTGTCAGACTGCAAAGCTGTTTGAACTGCAAGGTTGGTGGTTCAAGCTCATCAGCTGCTCCTCTAAAACCCTATACAGGGTTGCTATGGCTGGGAACTGACTCAATAGCACATAACAACAACAACAATTATTTAATATGACCCTTCTTTCCAAATTTCTTAATTTTGTTATGTATTATAAATCCTAGCCTCTATATCTGTGATTATGGACCAACTTTAAAATAAGTTACAAAGGAGAGCTCTAGTAGCACAGTGGATATGAGTTGGGCTTCTAACCTCAAGTTCAGCTTTAGAAACTACCAGCTACTCCACAGGAGAAAGATGAGGCTTTCTGCTACCATAAAGATTTGCAGTGTCAGAAACACTATACAGGTTGCTGTTAGTTGAAACTGACTCCATGGCAAATAACCACCACATAATCACCACCACCACCTGTTAGTAGGAGTCTTGGTGTGGCATTGTGGATAAAAGTGCCAGACTGCAAAGCTATTTGAACTGCAAGGTCGGCATTTCAAGCTCACCAGCTGCTCCTCAGAAACCCTATACAGTGTCACTATGGATCAGAATCAACTCAACGGCACTTAACAACAACCACAACCTGCTAATACATCAATTATTCAAATTTATGTACCAACTTGAAAGCCAGTGATGATGAAATTGAAGAATTCTATGCATATTGGCTATTAGTTGGGCTGCTAATCTAAGTCAGCAGTTCAAAACTACTTATTCAATCTAAAATGCATCAAACACACATTCAAGTTGTATTTGAAAATAATAATTGGAATGCAAAGATTGGAAACAAAGAGAGGATCCATTGTTGGAAAACGTAGCCTGAGTGATAGAAACGATTATGATAGAATTTTGCAAGACCTATGATTTATTCATTGAAAATACCTTCTGTATAATTACATAAAAAATAACTATACACATGAACCTCAGCTTATGCAATACACAGAAATAAATAGACTACATCTGTGGTAAGAGATGTTGGAAAAGTTCCACATCATCAGTCAAAACAAGACCAGTGGCATTCTGTGGAACACATAATCAACTGCTTATACTCAAGTTCAGACTTACTCTAAAAATTGTTTTTAAAGAACATGAGATACAAAATTAACATAGCCCATGTGATTTAGAGCTCATCTCAAGAAAATATTTAATACATTAGACGCTATGACTGAAGACCAGAAAAGATGTGGGATGATATCAAGAACATCATATAGGAAGAAAGAAAAATCACATTAAGAAGAAAATATAGAAGAAAATGGATGTTGGAAGAGACTCTGAAACTTGTCTGGCTTAGCAATTTTAAACCAAAGGAAGAATGAAGCAATAAAAGAGTTGTACAGAATATTTCAAGGACAGCTCAAGAACACTTAGCTAAATACTATAATGAAAGAACTGTAGTTAGAAAACCAAAAGGGAAGAACACTCGCAAAACTTTTCAAGCTGTAAGAGCTGAAGAAAAATTTCAAGCCTCAATTTGTAATATTGAAAGATTCTATAGACAAAACTACTGAATGATTCAGCAAGTATCAAAAGAAAATTGAAGGAATATATAAAGTCACTGTACCAAAAATTAATATGCAATGTTAAACAATTTCAAAGGATAGCAAATGATAAAGAGCCAAAGGTGTAATGGATACATTGACAAAGAAAAGGTCCTGGGAACTGATCGAAAACAAACTGATACGTTTCAACAAATCGATCCAACATTGAAAGCAATCACTCATCAATGTAAAAAAAATTGGAAGACATTTACCTGGCCAATTGATTGAAAGAGATCTATATTGTGCCCATTCCAAAGAGAGGTGACCAATGGAATGCAGAAATCATCAGACAATATCATTACTTTCACATTTAAACAAAACTTTGTTAAGAAAATTTTTAAAACATCTGCAACGTTACATTGACAGGAAACTGCTAGAGGTTCAAGCAGGATTAAAACAAAGACTTGGAACAATGGATGATTCAGATGTATCTAACCTGAATGTAGAGAATACCAGAAAGATGCTTATTTGTGCTTTATTAAGTATGTTCAAGCTTTCAAGTGTGTGGATCATGACAAGCTATGAACAACACTGTAGATAATAAACACTTAATTGTGCTCATGAGAAATCTTTGGATAGACCAGAAGGCAGGGTTTTGAACAGAATAAGGGGATCCTGGATGATTTAAAATCAGGAAAGCATGTGCCATGGTTGTATTATTTCACCATAATTTCACTTATTGTAAGAAATAAGAAAGAAAGAGATGAGAAGAGACTAGGCCTGATCTGTTCACAAAAAAACAAAACAGTATTCCTCATTGAGAAATAGGCAGGTGCCTCCTTTTTTGACTGTAGTAAGTCTAGGGCTCTTCGATTTTGTAGAACTATTCCTGTTAGGGAGTCATTTATTTAAAAAGAATGAGTGAAGGATAAATCTCCAAATGAATAACTGAGGCGTGGTGTTTGTTTGGGAGGGGCAGGTATGCCTTTCATTCCAATTACTGAGACTGAGGAAGAGAGTAGTGGACGGCTATATTCTGTTAGAACTGTAAGACTCGCCCCAGTATTCAGGAGGAAAGATATGGTCTTACCGGATACTGTTCCAACTATCCTGGGTACTGAGGGCACATTTGCTGTGGGGGTGGAGAATACTGGGCATCATCAGTCTTCTGAAGAGAACTAATAATGATAAAGGATCTTTCGCAGGTGGTTGGGGATGGCTAAAGATTGGACTGAACCTGACATGGAAGGGCATCCCTGGTGGGAGCAGTCCATCTTCCCCATTGACCACATACATATTGGGCATGGGTTGGCTGGTGGTCTCGGGTTAGGGCATGATTTTGTCCAGTGTCCAGCCTGCCCACATCAAAAGCACGTTCCAAGGACTGTTGTGATTTTTTCCTGCTCTGGGAAGGAGCTCTGGTAGCGTAGTGGTTACGAGTCAGGCTGCGAGCCACAAGGTCAGCAGTTCGAAACTACCAGCGGTTCTGCGGGAGAAAGATGAGGCGGTCTGCTCCCGTAAAGATTTACAGCCTTGGAAACCCTGTGTAGGGTCGCTATGAGTTGGAACCGACTCCACGGCACACAACAACAACAACAATAACTGGGCTGGGGCGAGTGTGAAGTGACTGACATTAGCATCTGATATTTAATGCAGAGCTGATTTTCTTTTGGGTGTCTCTGTTCCTCATCTCAGTTGTTAAAAACTTTTAAGACTGCTTTTAGAAGATCTCAGTGTCGGGTTGGGGACCTTCCTCTAACGTTTGTAATTTTCTCCTAATGTTGGGTGTAGACTGGTAAATAAACTGAAAATGAAGGAAAGTTTGGCCTTCTCTTTATTCTGGGATCATGTTGGTGTATTTTATCATGACTTCTAAAAGTTGGGAAAGACAAAGTACAGGATTTTCATTGGGGTCTTGGTTAATCTCAAGTAATTTATCATAAATGATAATTATGGGCATTTTTAGCCATTCCACCTTTAAAATAAGTAATTATGTGTTCCTTTTGTCTTCACTTCCATGTTGATAATTCCAATTAGGCTCTCTGCAGAGGTATAGCATCTTCTGCAGCAGGGTGATGGGAAGGAGACTACTCATGGAAAGCATCAGCATGGACTTCTGATGCTCTACATATGAATTCCCTTTCCTCTGGGGTCAAGGTAGTATTTAAGTTAATGTAAATATCATGCCAAGTTAAACGAAAAGACTGGGTTGTCCTCAGACACTCTTTGTGGAACTTGAGTGGATTTTCAGAAAAGGATCCTAAGCATTCTGGGATCTGGGAAAGATTGGACATAGAAAAAGAACATGCACTAAGGAGGGGCCATTGACCCCAACTATTGCCCTAAAGGGGAAGATAGTTGGTGCTGTACTCTGGGATTGGGTGACTGGAGGCAAGTGAAGAGAATCATCAGAAGGGGCAATGATTGAAGGAGAAGGGGGAGGTGCAAAGGATGGTGCAATAGGTGAGGGATGTTCATTGGCAGGATCAAAGGGAGGTTCCGGAGAAAATTGTTTCTGAAAAGGTTTTACATTTAAAATGAGAATTTTATGAACTGAACAAAGGGAAGCATGTGAGCAGAGGAAGAAAAAGGTGTGGACGTGGGGAACCTGCCATTTTACTGTTTCTAAATAGAAGTTGTCAATGTCTCTGAGAATTTGAAAGTCAAAAGTGCTGTTTTCTGGCCACTGACTGTCACTGTCCAGTTTATAATTGTGACCAGGCTATATTGCAAAAATCAATTAATTTTTTTTCAGATTGATTTTTGTTAGATGAAATTTCTTTAGGTTATTCAGAAGACAGCCTAGAGGGGAGAGGGTGGTTTGTGAAGCCCCAGCTCCCATTTTGGATGGATCAAGGAGTCACTGCCAAAGGTGGTATCTGCCTTCTTCCAGGGCATCTTGAGTGAGAAGGGACATGGCTGGAGCTCTGACTTTCAGATCGGATGGCAAGGAGAAGGTTATGGGTTACCCCCACCCCGCCATCTTTCAGGGGAGTCCAAGTGATCCTCTAAGGACCAGGGGATGAGGCAGAATCTCCTAGGATCCTCAGGAGAAGGTGCCAGGAGCTGACTTACCTAGACACAGGAATTTGTGACCGGTGTTGGATGAGGAAAGATCTGTCAGAATGGCCTCCGAAAGCTGGAGCTACGTAAAAAAAAAAAAAAAAAAGGGCTACTTGGAAGTGAGCAGTTGGAAAATGGACTTTACAAGAGTTGTAAAGGGTCAATGATCACTTGTAGTCCGTTTCAGAGGGAGAGAGAGAAAGAGACAGAGAGAAAGAAGGAAGAAAAGCTGTCTACTCATATATCAGCAGTCAAAGAAAGAGATTCCGGAGTTTTGAGAGTTCACTGGAATGTGTCCTAGTCAGAACACTGAATCTGCAATCTCTCACAGTTCACTGGAGAGGAAGATGGAGAAAATAAACAGACAGTGAGGCTCAAGAGCAAGCACCCTCCCATAGAGTCTGAGGGGTTTTATGAGGGTTTGGGAGGATATGGGCTTTTGTGAGGTCTTGCCAGGGGGTGGAATTTAGATTTGACTAACTGGTACAAATGGGAAATTGAAACTAAAGGAAAATCTACATTTAAGAAAGTTGTGATGGTTGGTCTCAAAATACCTTCACTCAAGTTCCCTCATTCCAGCCTTCTGTTGATATGTATAGAGAATGGAGTTTTTCATTGAGAGAAAGACTTTGGTAAGTGGAGCACTTGGAACATAAAGATGGTTGTGACAGAAGACAGAAAATGTTTGGACATAGGGGACCTCTGACCACTTTCCATTCCGTTGGAGGAAATGCTATATATCTCTGAGAATTCCATAATCTAAGGTGCCATTTTCAAAGCATAAAGAAGAGTTTCAGTTTGATTTCAGATTGCAAATGAACTTTTGTTTTTTTTTTTAAATTGAACAAGAAACAACCTAATAGGGTCTCTTTTTCTATTTTTGAGATATTGGTTCCCATAATTTTTGTATGTTCAGTTAACGGAAAAGTTAAGATGGGGGTGGCCAGGGCATATGATGTTTCTCTACAGGGCATCCTAAGGAGAGAAACATCTAGGCCAGAGACAGGAGGGAGGGCCAGAAGAACAACCAGAGCACCCCCTGTATTGTTTTAATGGTGGGCCCCTGAGACAAGTAAGGAAGGCCTGCTGAGGCCTTACATCTGGGGGTTGGAAGAGGCATTCTCTAGGTACCTTAGGGAAAACCTCCGGAGGCCTATTTACCTTCCCTCTGGGAATGACTAAGAGAGGAATCAGCTGGTGGTGGATGGTTGGAGCTGGTCTGGAATGCCGTCATGTGTTCTGCTGGAGCCACGAGGTTAGGAAGGAGAAAAGGGAGAAAATTGCCCACATGGATGACCAAAGATGTGAACATCACAAGTCTTTTTAGAGGTTACCAGAGAGTAACCCCAGCCAAACCTTCTCAATTGGACTTGGTTTGCTCACAACTTCAAGATGTCTCAGGAATAAAAAGTTAACCTCATGTCCAGGATTCACCTGATCAAACTTCTGCTGACCACCATGCTTTAGATCATGGAGGAGAGGAAGAAAAGAGGGTGTGGGGGAATGGGGTGAAGTCAACCTGGAGCCAGCTGGGAGCCTCTGCTTACTCTCCCATGTCCCACATTAGGAACCAAAATGTAAGAAATAAGAAAGAAATGAAGAAAAAAATGTGGCTTCAACAGCAGGCAGGTTTATTGGGGCTTCCAATGAGTGGGGTTATGGAGATTTTCCTGAAACCTAAAACTATGGCTGGGGGGGGGGGTGTGTGCAGTGGGGAAGACAACGATGATCCGAGGGTCTCTTGTGCAAATAACCTGAGAAGCTGGATTATATGAATAAGAACATGGTATCATGATTGTGGGAGGACTCATTAACAATCTGCAATATGCAGATGATATAAACTTGCTTGATGAAAGCAAAGAGAATTTAAAATTCTTACTGCTGAAAATCAAAGATCACAGCCTTCTGTATGAGTCTTGCTAGGGAATCAGTAAATAACATCATGATAAATGGAGAAAATAATGAAATTGTCAAAGACTTCATTTCACTTGGATCCAGTATCAAGACTTATGGAACCATCAGTCACAAAATCAAATGACATATTCCATTTAGGCAAATAAATTGCACAAGACCTCTTTAAAGTGTTCAAAAGGAAAAGTATCATTTGAGGAATAACGTGCACCTGAGCCAAGCCATGGTATTTCCAAAAACTTCATATGTTTTTTTAAAGTTGGAGACAATGAATAAGGAAGACCACAGGAAAAATAATGCTTTTCAGTTATGCTGTTGGAGAAGAATATTAAAAGTACCATGGAATGCTAGCTTGTTGTTATTGTTTTTAAGTGCTGTCAAGTAGGCCCCACCCCATAGCAGCCCTGTATAGGGTCTCCAAGGAGCAACTAGTGAGCATGTACCACCAACCTGGCAGTTCAAACCAAATTTTCAGTCCAGTGCATTAATGCACACAGCACCACACCAGGACTCCTGGAATACTAGCAGAACAAATAAATCTGTTGGAAGAAGTAAGTACAACCAGACTGTTCACTAGGAGAAAGGATGGTGAAACTTCGTATCTCATACTTCAGACATATTGTCACGAGATACCACTCTCTGGAGGAAGACATGTTGCTTAGTAAAGTGAAGGGTCATGGAAAAAGAGGAAAACCCCTAATGAGATGGTTTGGCACATTGATTGCAGCAATATGCTCAAGTATAACAATGATTGTGAGGATGGTTTTTCAGTCTGTTGTGCACAATTTCACTATCAATTAAAACCAACTGGATGTCACTTAACAACAACAATTCATTTTACATGAAGCAGGGAGTGAATTTGAATCTCCTACTTTGCAGTTAGGAGTCCAGTCGTTATCCTATAGCCCCACACCAGGACTCCTGCAAACGTGTACACACTTTTTTTTTTTTTTTTGGTATAAACTCCTTATATCAAAGTGTAGTTTTGAGTTAATTTTTAAAAAGTAATTTTGTATGTGGGATACTATTATATAATCTTTTATTATAATTGAAACACCTACAACTGTAAATAATAGAATTATTTAATACTGACGCTGATTGATTCAGTTTGTGAGGGCCAACTATCAATGATAGATGAGTAACTATAGTGAAAAATCACACAAAAATTATATTAATGAAAGATCATAATATGACTTCTCTTTAAGTACCATGGTAGAAATAAGGAAGATTGATTTATTCAGAATTTTATGAAAAATAAAACTTCTAGGACAAAACCGTTTTGTGGTTGAGCTGACTGTAACTTATAATTACCCTATAGAACAGGTAGAACTTCACCATATCGTTTCTAGGGCTGTAAATCATAGAAGCACTCTACCACATCTTTTTCCCTTGGGTTTGAATTATTTATCAGTCAAGAGTTTGAACCATTTTGCTAAAATGTCTCATAGGAATAATATAGATGTGGGTATTAGAATAATTATTTAACATTACAATGTCCCACTGATTAAATATGTTATGTACAGCTCTTCCTTTTATAACTGACTAGACCTGAATTGCAGTCCTGGTGTTACAGTGTCGGATAATCACTGATTGGCAGTTCAAAGCAACAAATCACTCCTTGGAGACCTTATACAGAGTCGCTGTGAGTCATAACCAACTTGACAGCACTCAACAAAATCAAGGCCTGAATTCATAAAGCCAGGCAATTGGAAATGGAAAATAAAGTGTGTTGGGAGAGATCAAAGACAAATTATAACCTGCAAGAAAGAGCTGAAGCCAGTGTTGGTCTCTCATTGGCTCCAAACATCCAACATTGAGGAAGCAAGTTGCCTGCAGAAGAAACTGGCTACTTTCATCATTGACTAAGCATGAACCTAATCCAAGAGTTGGAGAAGCTGAAGATGGATGTTAGAGGAGCTTGACAAACTACAGATCCAATGATGTAAAAAATCATCAAACTGAGCTAGAATTTCACCTAAAATTTCCTAGACTGGAATGGTAGTATATGTATCAACTTTACTAATATGGCTGCTGCTTCTTCCCATTTTTCTTCAAAAGTTCATGGAAAGTCACATGGCTTGTGCTAAGGCAAAGAAAATATGGGAGGGAGTCTGTAAAAATGTATTTCATATTTAGCTTAGCACACATTTTAAATCCTAACAACTGTAAGTACTGAAAGTCACCTGATTAATCCAAGTTTATAATAATGATAATACTTTTTTTCCCCCAGAAAATATCTACTTTCTCATTTACTTCTGTCTGCATGTTTCTTTTTAATTTCCAATAACTTTAAATTAAATGCATTCACTTACCTTCATATGCTTAATTTACTGTAAATTGAAAACATTTGCTATCAGATTTTCAGGTCATACAGAGGTTTACTTTACTCTTCTTAAGTTCAGATTTTAAAATGAAAGCCAAATCAACATAATCAATAGACCTTAGAGAAGAAATATTTATTTCATAGAATAAGTGGCTATCAATGAGATTGTCCCTAAATAATATTCACTCAAGATGGATGGAAAACAAGATACAGTAAAATACAAAATGTGTTATGACTTATAAAGACAGAACTTCACAATATAAGGACTACAACTTCACTGAAAGATGTTTTTGGTACTTAGACTTTTAACTCTGTCCTCTAATCACAACTGAGTTTTCTTGACAACCACCAGTAGGTACCTTTATTCCCAGCTGCCAGAATTATTTTAATCTAAGATCAGTATTTCTTAATTCTTTCCAAACTAGAGTTTGGGATCTACTGATTTAGTTATATTTCATTTTAATTTCACTCTGAAGTTTTCCATTTATGAGAACAAAGTTCTTACATCTCTTCCAATGCTGGTCATTCTAGATACAAATGCTTGCTATAAACTTAAACTTTATAAACTTAAAGGTACTTGCACACAGACACTATCTGAGATAAAATGTTTATTTACAATAAAATAATCCTTACTTGAGATATCAGGAATTAGAGCTATTCTAACATTCAATTAATGACATTGAATGATGCAATCAGTTTTATTTACTAGATCTTGAATAAGAGAAGACAGAGAGTTCAGACATGAAACACATTTAGGTTTGTTATATTTCATGCAGTTTTTATTTAATTATATAGTAGTCCAGTGAGTGAAACTAGAGATACTTTTTTTTTTTTATAGCCACAAAACATTTTATTTACGAAATATATCTACCACAGGTCTTTTCACCAGGGAAGGCTCCTATGCCCTCCTGGGAAGTTATACCAGTCAGTGAGGTTTAGAGGCAATCAGCTGATACCAGTCCATGTACGTCAGGATTGCTCCAAAGGACTTTTACTGGTGGATTTTGGGGGAATATATTGCCAAACCTTTCTTCCAAGGCACATGGAGGCTACAGTTGACCCTCCAGCCTTAGTAACCTACAGCGTTTTCAATACCCAGGGATTTCTAGAGGAAGGTCATGTCTAGGTAAAGAGTCAAGCCCTCCCAATTACTATCCAGAGAAGGAAAAGCTGTCTTCCCATTAGTGTCTGGGGTTGAATAGTGGACTCAGAGCTCACAAAGGGCTAAAGATAGGGGCTGCCAGTTATGCAGGAACTTGGGAAATGGATGCTTCCAAAGGTGATTAAGAACAGAAGACCCAGTACCTACTACACAGGGCTTGGTGAGTGCAAGTGGGAGGGGGGAAAAAAGCAGGCTACAGGACCAGATCCTCCAATTCTCCTAGGTTCTGAAGATTAGGGCAAATGGTCAGTTTATATCTTGATGTCTAACAAGGGCATCTGCTTGTGCTGGTAGTCACTCTGCCAGCCATGTACCACCTTGGGCTCTCCCACATCAGAAAGCAGCTCCTGCTTAGCCTCATGCAGCTCCTCAGCAGGGTCATAGCTGTACATGGGGAGCAGGTGGTGGCAAATATGGTCCACCCTGGGGAGATGGGGAGGCCCAATGCAGAGATCCTCTCCTCTACCAGTCCATATCTCCTCCTAGATTAAGTTGGGGTTCTCAGAATACATGCCCATTCCTTCAATGGCCTCTCCCCAGTGGGGAATCTGAGACTGGGGCAGAAAAACATAGAATTATCTCAAGGGTAGGTAATCTCAGACTGAGGTACATCCTCCTTGTATGCAGTGAACTCAGATCCGCTTTTTCTTCTCTACATACCTTACCATGGCCACTGCATAACCCACCATGGAGTCACTGTTGGCCTGGGTGACATTCGGCACTGTGGTGTTATTCATGACATTGGCAGTGGCAGCCCGAGTCAGAGAGCTGACTGGTCAGCATGGGTAGTGTGGTGCCTCTGCTGGGCTCTCTCCTGCCACTGCAGACCCTACAGAAACCTAGAAATACTTTTTAATATTTAAATTGATGCAATATAGAAAAAATATTTCATGGGAATATAATAGGGGTGAGACCAATGATGTTTATAAGACAGTAAAACATTGAATTTCATACTGATTTAGAATAAGCACAAAACTAAAATGACTAACTTTATTAGGTACATCCAATTCTGGTGACTCAGAAATACTAACAGACATTCATTTAAAAATATCAGAGAGAGTCAGGTCTGAATTACTCAGATTCTTAGTTTAACTGAATGATGGAAAGGAAAAAAATCACAAGAGGATTTTTTAAGTATGAAGAATGAACCCATATATCAAATAGAAACACACCAGGTAAATTGTACACTTGATGATTAAAAGACTAGTGGCAAGATTTCTTGATACTAAATTAACTGGAAAATTAATTGTTGGATCCTTGAATTCCTCTGTTAGAGTTAATGAGAAATGTAAGAAATTAGTGAAATGATCCAGACACAGGATGCAATATTCTTGTTTCTTTACCTAACATCAAACCAGTATGGAGATAAAATTCAAATATTTTATTTCACATCTAAGAAAATTATTTTAGAATAGGTTGTATAATATGTTAAATATGTATATCATAACCATATCTACATTAATAGAAATGTTTCATCTAATTATTAACAAATTATTTAAAATAGATTCATTTTTCTCATATAGCATATGAAAGTTTTTGGGTTTTTTTTCCCCAAATCAAACCAGTTTATGCATACAAAATGAGTTTAACATACATCTGAAATTTATGCATGGCTACAGACAAATTCTCTCATTAATAAACTTATCTTGGGTGACATTTAAAACAAAACAAAACAAAATAACAACAACAAAAAAAAGACCTTTCATTCAGAACAGTGACTTCCAAGGACATCTGCTGGGCCAGTTAAACTCAAGGAAGAGTCAGAAGTTTATGGCAACAGTTTTGTTTTTGGATTTTTATTTATTTATTTCACATTGGGATACTCTTAAGCAAATTGAAGAACACAGGACAATCATGGGGACTTAAAATTGTGATTTTTTTTTTTTTTAAATTGAAAATTGTGTTTATGAGAAAAAGGTAAGGAACATTGCATCTGTTCATTCCTTAAAGGTAGAAAAAGTAGCATTCAAGCTCCAAAGGTAGTAAAAACTGAGAATTTTGGGGAAAACTGTCACCATAAAAGTGGTCCTTTATCAACTTCCACTGATGGAGACAATATTCAGAGACATAATTCAGAGCAAAGAGCACATTGATTACTGAGTGTCAATACTCAGGAGTACAGAGGAGTAGAAAATCTCCCAGATCTGTCTCTCCAGTGGAAAGGAGGAAGGGAAATTTTCTGGCTTTCGATTATGAGGTAAGGATTCAATGGATTTCAGGAGCTCTGTTGTATGTTTATTCAAGGTCCTGTTGATTATCCTAGCCAAGCTCTCTCCAGTCAGCTTCATTAATTTCTCTAGATGGTGATTATCAGTGACCATAAAAGATGTATGTTTGTTTTTCTTTCTTTTGCTGCAATAGTCCTTCCTGTGGTAGTCCTCAGGGTAGGGTTTGATTACTAACTAAAGGAGAAGAAATTATTCTTTTTAGAGAAAATTATTATATTATGATGGCAGTATAACCACTTGAGTTTTCTTCTAGATTTTGCTTTGGCTAGGTTTTTAGTATCTGTAGGGTTCTCAGTGCCCTGTTTCAGTTTCCCCACCTTTGTAGTCAGTTACTCAGCCTTGTGAAATGGGCTATTGTCTCTCTTTCCTGGCTGCTTCCTGCTGAATGAGGGCACTATGAGGTGAGAAACCTAATGCAATTTAACATAATGGAGGTGGAGGGACTGAGTGGCAAAAATTGGAGACATTGCATTGGTTTAGTTAGTGTACATCACCTCATTTCTTAAGTAGGGAGAGTGTGCTCTAGTAGGACAAAAAGTTCACCCACTTCCATGGTGCTGCTACTCCCTGAGCTGCCACCTTTAATAAGCAGGGGACAAATAGACAAACTAGTAGTGTTAGGGTATGGGGTTAGGTGAAATATAAATGGCAAAAAATTTACTGAAGTCATAAAATTTCCAAATGCAAAGAACCGGCAGGATAGGATTTGGAAACGATCCTCTGATGTTAACCCTCACTCCCAATTCAGCTACCCAGTGGGGTTTGTTAACCCTCCCCATTCAGCTATCTTATCTGTTGGTTAAACCACACTTCTCCCTTCCACTCAGCCATCCTTAACCAGTTTTCAGCATAGTCATAAAACATCACTGCATGACCTCAACATGGCAATTCCAGGGCAGACATAGGTCTCGAACCAGGATCCTAACAGGATGCATGTGTGAAGAGTTACATCAAGTATCCCAGATGCCGCTGTCAAGGAATCCATCTTGAAAACTTAGGCTCTATCTTGGATGCCAGATGCATGTGCAGCATGAGGGAAGAGGAACAAGGAAACAGCAAACAGAATCACAGAACTATGCAAAAAGAAGAGCCTGCTCCTACTTGAAATCCAGCAGAACTGCTCTGCAGTTTAACTTCTCACTAAAAAATACCTTAGACTGTGAGCATGAGGGAACATTATAGCCTAAGACATGCCTCCCCTGTAGTGCTGTAGACTTGAGGAGGTACTGCTGTATATGGCATGTCTTCCCTGCAGGAGACACTGTTGACTATGATGTATCTCTTGTGCAGGTATATGTATATTTTAATAAAACACTTTAATACTATAAATGATGTATTTCATTAAGCAAATCTGGTGCACAAGACCTTTTTAAAGTGTTGAAGAGCAAAGATGTCAGCTTGAGGACTAAGGTGTGCCTGACCCAAGCCATGGTATTTTCAATAACCTCATATACATGCGAAAGATAGACAGTGAATAAGGAAGATTATAGAAGAATTGATGCCTTTGAGTTGTGGTGTTGGAGGAGAATACTGAAAGTGCCATGGACTGCCAAAAGAACCAATAGATCTGTTTTGGAAGAATGAATAGATCCTTTTTGGAAGAAGTCCAGCCAGAGTGATCCTTAGAGTCCAGGATGGCCAAACTTCATCTCTCATACTTTGGACATATTGTCCGGAGGAAGCAGTTGCTGGAGAAGTATATCATGTTTGGTAAGGTGGAAGGTCAGAAAAAAAAGAGGAAGACCCCCAATGAGATGGATTGGCCAAGTGGCAGCATTGATGAACTCAAGCATGGCAACAATAGTGAGGTTGGCCCCGGATCAGGCAGTGTTTCATTCTGTAGATCATAACGTCGCTATGGGTCAGTACCAACTCGATGACACATAACAACAACAATACTATATTTCATGATTTTCTGCTCTTCTGTAGCCTAACCCAATAACAGTATTATGATTCTTACATTAAGTACAGGAGTTAGCCATAAACCGAACATGAGGATGACACTGGTGAACCAGGCCAAAATTTCTGGTCTTGGAGTCTAGGGCTGGCCTATTCTGCTACATTATGGATGGTATGAATATTGAGTTTAACTTCCCCTGAAGCGTTGATCCAGACACAGCAAGTCTTGTTGATAACAACATATATACTTCCTGACTGGGCAAGCAAGAAATCTAAAGCAATATAGTTGTCTAGAACCACTTTAGCTAATAGATTCAAGAAGCTCTGCTGTTCTCTCAAAGCTCTTTCAGTACCCAAGGCTAAGATATAAATTGTGTCAGACAAGCCTTTTCCATTTGATAAACCACTAGTCCTAGGATGGCAGTTTGGAGGAACTATCACCCATATCCCTTTTCTTCTAAGATGGGGTTATACCCTTTTCCCACCTCTTTTATCACATTGTCACCAATATTTCTTTTTGTCTGACATCAGGCAAAGAGAAGAGGATTTGAGTAAGGAAGCCCAGGAATCCCAGGGTGTATTAGCCTACAAAATGGATTCTGGTCAGGCATAGGATGACATAAATCTAAGAGGACCCCTGGGGTTGAAGGAGTTGGATAGTGGAATATGGTTTCCATCACATAAAAAATGTATTCTGGGGGTGAACAAAGGGACAAATTTTCATTCAGGATTTATTGGAGACTAAAGTTCCCAAATACTATAATAAAATATGCAAATATTTAGAGTTAGAAAACCAAAAGGGAAGAAAACAGTCAGTATTTCTCAAGCTGGGGGAACTGAAGAAAAAATTCAAGGCTCGAATTTCATTATTGAAAGATTCACTGGGAAAATTATAGAATGGTGCAGAATGCATCAAGAAAAGATGGAAGGAATACACA
>NW_006409146.1:96493-108253 GCF_000296735.1 Chrysochloris asiatica
GTAGTGAGGTTGGCCCAGGATCGGACATTGTTTTGTTCTGCTGTGCATGGGGTCGCTATGAGTCGGTTCCGACTCGATGGCCCCTGACAACAACAACAACAAAGTTCCCTGAGGCCAATCATAGATTTTGCAAGGACTGGTTAAACAAAGGAGATAGCTGAAAACCCAGTAGCTCTTAGGTATTTAAGCACTATGTTCCATCATGAAGAATAATGAGACCTCAAAGAAGAAAACAGGAAACTGAGGAAGAGTATTGAATTAAATTAGCTTGTACAGGTTACTAGGTAGGATGGTAGATGAAAGTGAGGTTGGGAACTCCAGCATAGTCAAACACTGGGACAACCATAGTAATTAGTATAGCTCCTGACTAAGGCGGTGGCACCCAAAAAAATCTTTCAGTCACACCCTCACTTTCCATCTGAAATATGTGGCAGTTCTTTTATTCCAACTACAAATATTTGTATCTACTTTCCCTGAATAATTACATTATCTTCATCTAGAGTTTTCTCATATTTTACATAATAATTTCCAGCATCTAAAGATGACACATCCTGAATGAAAATGGAAAATCTTTGTTGGAGTTTGGGATGGTATCAATCATGGACCCTTTTTGCCTGTCAAAGTAATGTGAAATCCCAAATTGTATTTTCTGCCATAACCCCAGCCCCCAGAACTTATTTACCTATTTAACTAGCCCCACTGGAGTCCTGGTGTGGCACTGTGGGTTAATGTGCCAGACTTCAGAGTTGTTTGAACTGCAAGGTCTGTGGTTCAAGTTCACCAGCTGCTCATCAGGAACCCTATACAGGGTCTCTATGGGTTGGAACCAACTTGAAGACACTTAACAACAACTACTACAGGAATAAAGGCCAACACTATATATGGAAGGTCTAGAGTATCCCTAACCTGGAGAGAGAGAGAACCCTCTGTTTGTGGGATTAAAGGAGTTTTGTTTTTTTCCTCTAAGCAGGCTTTTATTTAATTTTTTAAAGGAAAAATAAGCCTGAAAATAGGTAAACAACTAATAAACAATCTATCTTATCTCTTAATAAAGTTATAATTAAGTCTAATTATAAAGATGTAAGTGAAGGAGGCAACTTGATACTCTTCTTGCAGGTGCTGGGTCTTGTACACCATAAATCATATACAGTCTCCAGGGGAGTACCTGTGGATAGGAATAGCGTAGAGTAAAGACATTCAGAGAAAAATTAATTGATTTAATATTCTTTAAGGTGGAAGCACAACTCTAGGGGACAATTACTAGACTATGAACCACAAATTCGGTGGTTTAAGCCCACTTGCTGCCCCACTAGAGAGATTAGGCTTTCTGCTCAAACAAAAATTCACAGACTTGGAAACCCCATAAAGAGTTGCATAGGGTCAGAATCAACATGGAAGAAGTTAACAATAACCACAAGGTGGGGCCAACAACTCACAACTGTTCACATTACTACTTTAGGTATGGCAGTAGTGGTGGTGGTGTGCCCAGGAGTCGGTTTGACTCATAGCAACCCAGTATAGGGTTTCCAAGACTGTAAGGCTTTATGGGAGTAGAAAACCTCATTTTTTGCACACTGGTAGTTTCAAATTGCTGACCTTGAGATTAGTAGTCCAAGTTGAAACCATTACACTACCAGAGCTCCTTGCTTTAGGAATGGTCTCGCATTATTTCAAGTCATGGAGTTGTATCTGAGGCTGCTTCTAGGGGCAACTCCAGTTCCAAGTCAGATTAATGTTTTGGAAAGTTTTCCTCAAGGTCTTCCTTAGGGGCAGTTCATGTTATTGGTCTTTCCACATGATCAGCATCACCAAGATTTGTGCAGCTATCAATTATCATGGTGAGTTCTGAATCTCCAGCTAACTACTTTCTTGAGATCTGTGTACTTGTGTGTAAACATCGTAAACCCAAAGTTGAGATGTATAGTCAGAGTATGCAAGAATAGGAGCTGGGATGCTACCTTAGTGTTTTGTTGGTGTGGTGATTGCCTTCAACTTCTGTGGTGGTGTTTTTGGTGATATGGGCAATGTTGTGATTATGCTTGAGCCCATTGCTATTGCCACTGTATCAATCTATTTCATGGGGAGTCTTCCTCTCTTTCACTGACCTTTCACTTTACCAAGCATGAGATTCTTCTCCAGGGGATTCTCACTCCTGATAGCATGTCTGAAGCATGAGAGATGATGTCTCACCTTTCTGACTTCTGAGGAGACTCCAGTTGTACTTCTCCCAACACACCTGTTTATTCTTCTGGCCATCCATGATACCTTCAATATTCCTCTCCAACTCCACCACTCAAATACATCGATTCTTCTATGGTCTTTCTTAATCATTGTCCAACTTTCACATACATAGGAAAATATTGAAAATATCATGGCTTGGGTCACTTTAGGCACACCTTAGACTTCAAAATGACATTGATGTCTTGAACACTTTGAAAAGGTATTGTGCAGCAGATTTGTCTAACATAATACATCCTTTGATTTTTTGACTATTGTTTCCATGAATGTTTCTTGTGGAACCAAGCAAAATGAAGCATTTGACAATTTCAGTCTTTTCTACATTTATAATGATGTTATTTACTGGTTCAATGATGAAGATATTTATTTTCTTTACATTGAGATGCAATCCAATACTGAAGCCTGTAGTCTTTTTTCTTCATCAGTAAGTATTTTGAGACCACTTTGCAAGGTTGTATAATCTGCATATTTCAGATTATTATTCTTCCTCCAATCATGATGTCACGTACTTCTTCATATAATCCAGTTTATAAGATTGTTTGTTCAGCGTATATATTGAATAAGCATGGTATATGAATACAAGCCTGGCTTACACCTTTCCTGATTTTAAACCATTCAGTATCCCCTTGCTCTATTCAAATCATTGCCTCTTGGTGTGTATACAGGTTCCTCAAGAACATGATTAAATGTTCTGGAATACCTATTCTTTGCAATATTATCTGTAGCATATCATGATCTAGATATTGAATGCCTTTGCCAAGTCAATAAAGCACAAGTACACATCTTTCTGATTTTCTCTGCTTTCAGTCAAGGGATCTGGGCCATACATGATAGTATTGCTGTCCCATTTAAATGCTTTGAAAGGTAAACTATAGGACTTTGTACAACTTTTCCTCAAGCCTGGATGAGCACTCTTAATCCCAACCTCTGTCATTCATGTTCATACACCTTTCTTAATTTTAAACTATTCAGTGTTCCCATAACAACTGCCTCTTGGTTCAGGTACAGATTCCTCATGAGCACAATCAAGTGTTCCGGAATACTCATACTTGGCAAAGTTGTCCATAGCTTGCCATGATCCACACAATCGAAAGCCTGACAATATATCCTATGAGAGATGAAGTAAAGCAATCCTGGCCTCAAAGGAGCACTTTGGCTGCCCTTCTTTCAACACAGACCTGTTTCAGCTTTTGCCAGTCCATGGTACTTTCAGTATTCTCCTCCAACACCATAACTCAAAGGCATCAATTTTTCTATGATCTTTCTTATTCACTGTCCAAATTTTGTACGCATATGAGGTTATTGAAAATACTATGGCTTGGGTGAGGCATACCTTATTCCTCAAGCTAACATCTCTGCTCTTCAATACTTAAAAAAGGTCTTGTGCAGAAGATTTGCATAATATAATACATCATTTGATTTCATGGCTACTGTTTCCTTGAGTGTTAATGGTTGAACCAAGAAAAACGAAGTCCTTGACAACTTCAATCTTTTCTTGATGAGAATGTTGTTTATTGGTCAAGTGTGAGGATTTTTGTTTTCTTTACTTTGAGATGCAATCCACACCGAAGACTGCAGTCTTTTGATCTTCATTTTTACTTAAAGTAAGCATTTTAAGTCCTCTCCACTTTCAGCAAGCAAGGTTGTATCATCTGCATATTGCAGGTTGTTAATGAGTCCTCCGGAAATCTTGATGCCATGTTTTTCCTCATATAACCCAGCTTCTCAGATTATTTGCTCAGCAAACTGATTGAATGAGTATGGTGAAAGAATACAACCATGTTGCACATCTTTCCTAACTTTAAATGACTTAGTGTACCCATGTTTTGTTCAAGCAACTGCCTCTTGGTATATGTACAGGTTCCTCATGAGCACAATTACGTGTTCTGGAATATCATACTTTACAATGCTGTCCATACATGCTTATCATGATCCATACAATCAAAAGCCTTTGCATTGTCAATAAAACACAGGTAAATATTTTTCTGGTATTCTATGTTTTCAACCATCTGACATCAGCAATGATATCCCTCGTTCCACGTTCTCTTCTGAATACCAATTGAACCTCTGGAAGTTCTCTCTCAATGTATGGTTGCAGACATTTCTGTATTACCTTTAGTAAAACTATACTTGCATGGGATATCAAAGATATTTGTCCGATGATTTCTGCATTCCATTGGGTCACCTCTCTTTGGAATGGGCACAAATACGGATCTCTTCCGATTATTTGGCCAGATGGTTGTCTTCCATATTTCTTGGTATGGATGAGGAATAATTGCCTCAAGTGGCACCTAACTTTTTTGAAAGATTTCCATTTTTATTCCATCAATTCCTGATGCTTTGCTCTTTGCCGATTCCTTCAATGCACCTTAGACTTCTTCCTTCAGTGTCATTGGCTCTTGATTATGTGCTACCTCTTGTAATGTTTAAACATCAAATATTTATTTTTGGTACAGTGATTCTGTGGATTCCTTCCATCTTCTTTTGATGCTTTCTGCATCATTCAATAATTTGCCAGATAATCCTTCAATCATGAAAGTCAAGGCGTGGATTTTTTATTCAGTTCCTTCTGCTTGAGAAATGCTGAGTGCATTCTTCCTTTTGGTTTATTAATTACAGATCTTCACACATTTCATTTTAATTCAACTTTGTCTTCTCTAGCTGATCTTTGAAATTTTCTGTTCAGCTCTTGTATCTTTTTATTTCTTCCATTTGCTTTAGCATCTCTATGCTGGGCAACAAGTTTTAGTGTCTCTTCTGACACCCATTTTGATATTTTCCTTCTTTATTGTCTTCTTATCTTCTTAATGACTTTTTGCTTTCTTCATATATGATATGTTTAATGTTATACCACAATTCTTTTGGCCTTCGTTGTTTAGTGTCCAATTTATCAAGTCTGTTCTTCAGATGACCTCTAAAATTAGGTGGGGTATATTCAAGGTCATATTTTGGCTCTTATGAACTTTTTTTCATTTTCTTCAGCTTCAGTATGAATTAGCATATGAGCAATTAATTTCCACCTTCTCTTTCCATAGATGTAGTCGATTTGATTTCTGTGTATTACATCTGGTGAGGCCCATATGTATAGTTGTTTCAATACAAAACGTATTTGAAATGAATAAATCATTGATTTTGCAGAATTCTATAATGAGATCTCCAGCATCATATCTGTCACCAAGGTTATATTTTCCAAGTACTGATCCTTCCTCTTTGTTTCCAACCTTTGCATTCCAATCTCAAGTGATTATCAATATATCTTGAGTGCATGTTTGTTCAATTTCACATTGAAAGAAATTGGTGAATTCTTTCATTTCAACCTCACTGGCTTTAGTGATTGGTGTATAAATTTTAATAATAGTGGTATTAACTGGTCTTCCCTGTAGGTACACAGACAGCATTGAATGTCTTGACAGATCTTGATATGTTCTTTTTGACGATGAATGCAACACCATTCCTCTTCATTTGTCATTCCCAGCATACTAAACCATGTAGTTGTCAGATTAAAAATTGCCAATACCAGTCCATTTCAGCTCACTGATACCTAAGATATCAATGTTTATGCATTCCATTTCATTGTTGACAACTTCCAATTTTCCTAGAATCATACTTTGTACATTCCACATTCTGATTTTCAATAGATGTTTACAGCTGTTTTTCTTCATTTTGAGTTGTGCCACATCAACAGATGAATGTCCCAAGGTCTTTACTCTGGAAGGCTTTACTCCATTTGCATCATCGTGGTCAATTCTCTTTTGAGGAGTCAGCTCTTCCTCACTCTCATTTTTGAGTGTCTTCCAACCTGCAGGACTCATTTTCTGGCACTTTATCTTACAGTGTTTCTCTGCTATTCATAAGGTTTTCAGTGACTATGTATTCGGAAGTAATTTTCCCTCCTTCTTACTAGTCTGTCTTTGTCTGGAAACTCATCTAAAACCTGTCCACTGTGGGTGACCCTGCTGGTATTTAAAATACCAGTGGCATAACTTCTAGACTCATAGCAATTTACAAGCTACCACAGTACTACAAACTGACAGACAGACAAGTGATGGCCTGCATGCATTTAATTAAACCTAGGTCAAAATTGGAACAAAAACATAAAAAAATAAGGTCATTCATACGCTTTAGCAATTAAAATATATTCATAGCGATGTCTAGTATGCTGTAACATTTACCTTTTAGAGCAAAAGGAACAAAGAAATCAATTTTATAACATTTTCTAAAATTTGTTTAAAACTTTAGACAGAAATACTTCCAAATATAAACAATGAGCTTGTTTTTTTGAAAAGCCTAGATACACCTCATAACAGTTTTGACATATGTCATATATATTACATTATTAACTTGTTATTATATGCTGCTGCCCAATACTAGACAAAATATAAGTGGGAACAGTAACACGGATTTAAACCATAGTAAGAATTAAATTCCTTTCTTATTAAATAAAACCTTTTAGCATATTTTTTCTCCAAAACAGAAAAATCCTTTTCAAATTTTCCATGACGTTCTAAATTCTTAGGATGCTTATTATGCACAGAAATTTGTTCATTTAAAAAAAAAAAAAAAAAAAAAAAAAAAAAAAAAAGCCCTTGTCTTCAAAGAAAATAAAAATGAGCTCTTTTATTCAGTAATCAATGAAAAATGTTACCTTAAGAATAAGAAACCTAATTCCTTGATTTATGCTGTTTTATATTTAAGCTTTTAAAGATCTTTATGAATTAATCTATTAATTCTTTATGTACAAATTACCAGAGCTTTTATAACATCAACCCAAAATCTTTAACAAACTTTCTAATAGACTTTCCCTTTTTTATATAATTTTCATAACTGATTCACTTTGGGCCCAAATACACATCTATGGTATTTATGTACTATTATATTCTTTATGACATTGATTTAGCCTTTTATCTTTCTCTATTTACAGTTGGTATATATATCCTCTAGTTTGTATTATCTTTCATAATCAGATATTACATTCTAGGACAAACCTACTTTCTTTTCTCTTTCTAAAAGATAATCTTTCATTGTCTTTCTATCTTTGTCTTTTCTTAACAAAAAAAGAAAAAAAAATACTTCTTTCTTTTTGTCATGGGTTTAAACTGAAGGTTTCTCAGTTATGCTGCAAAAGGGGTGGATTTCCTGGTGCCTCTAAATGCCCTTCTACTGATGGTTGTTGTTATTTTTAAGTGTCTTCAAGTCATTTCTGACCCATAGTGAACATGTTATAGGACTTTCAAGGAGCAGCTGGCCAGCTTGAACTGCTAACCTTGTGGTTCATATCAATTTTGCAGTCCAGTGTATTAACTCACAGCACCATACCAGGACTCTGATGGTTAGTTCTCAGCAAGCTAAATCAATGGTCTGATATGACTGTTTTTCTGTGTGTTCCTCACGCTACCTGCTCAAACATTTGCTCATTTATTTCCCTTCTCTTCCAGGGTGGGATCCTGTGGAGTATACTAAAATCAAAGCCTGACACTCAAACTAGGTCTAAAAAGGCCAAAAATACAGTTTATTTTCATAGATGAAAATAGACAAATAGAAACAAGTGACAAAGACAAAGGACACATGAACATCTGAACACCTTAAGTATAAAAAGTTGAGTTACTTTTAAATCATTAGCTGATCTCTATATGATAAATAAACTGTGTGAATAACACAAGCCATCACAGGTTATTAATGTGTCTTTCTCCAATCCTGATTCCACATTCTTCTGCTTTAGACTTATTGCTTGTCCAGTCAGGAAGGGTATACCTTGCTATCAACAAGATTTCTTTTCAGATTATTTGTACCTCATACAAATTGAATAAATATGGTGAAAGACTAAAACTCAGGCAAATACCTTTCTTGATTTTAAACCATTCAGTGTCTGCTTGTTCTGCTTAGATAGCTGTTTTTTGGTCTAAGTACAAGTTCCACATGAGAATTATTAAATATTCTAGATTACATATCCTACCCAATTCTATCCATGTTTGTTGTTGTTGTTGTTGTTAGGTGCCATCAAGTCAGTACTGACTCACAGCGAACACATGCATAGCAGAACAAAACACTGCCCAATCATGGGCCAACCTCACTACTGTTGCCACGCTTGAATCCATCGATGTTGCCACTTGGCCAATCCATCTCGTTGGGGGTCTTCCTCTTTTTCTCTAATCCTCTACCTTACTAAACATGATATCCTTCTCCAGAAACTGGTCCCTCCTGACAATATGTCCAAAGTATGAAAGACGAAATTTGGCTATCTTGGCCCCCAAGAAGCATTCTGGCTGGACTTCTTCCAAAACAGATTTGTTGGTTCTTTTGGCAACACATGACACTTTCAATATTCTCCTCCAACACCATAACTCAAATGCATCAATTCTTCTACATCTTCCTTATTCACTGTCCAGCTTTCACATGCATATGAGGTTACTGAAAATAGCATGGCTTAGGTCAGGTGCACCTTAGTCCTTAAGCTGACATCTTTGCTATTCAACAATTTAAAAAGGTCTTGTGCTGCAGATTAGCCTAATGCAATACATCATTTGATTTCTTGACTGCTGCTTCCATGAGTATTGATAGTTGATCCAAGAAGAATGAAGTCCTTGACAACTTCAATCTTTTCTCCATTGATAAGAATGTTGTTTATTGGTCCAGTGGTGAGGATTTTTGTTTTATTTACATTGAAATGTAATCCATATTAAAGGTTGTGCTCTTTGTTCTCCATCAGTAAATGTTTTGAGTACTCTTCTCTTTAGCAAGCAAGATTGTATCTTCTGCATATTGCAGGTTGTTAGTGAGTCTTCCTCCAATTCTGATGCCATGTTTTTCCTTATATAACACAGCTTCTCGGATTATTTGCTCAGCATACAGGTTGAATAAATATGGTGAAAGAATACAACCTTGTCACACACCTTTCTTAACTTCAAAACATTCAGTGCTCACATGTTCTGTTCGAAAAACTGCCTTTTAGTCCAGGTACAGATTCCTAATGAGCACAATTAAGTGTTCCAGAAAACTCATACTTCGCAATGTTGTCAATAGCTTGTCATGATCCACACAATCGAAAGCCTTTGTGTACTCAATAAAGCATAGGCAAACATCTTTCTGATATTCTCTGCTTTCAGCCAAGATCCATCAGACATAAGCAATGATATCCCTCATTCCACGGCTTCTTCTGAATTCAGTTTGAACCACTGGAAGTTCTCTGTTAATGTTTGCTTGCAGCCATTTCTGTATTGCCTTTAGTAAAATTTTACTTTCATGGGATATCAAAGAGATTGTCCTATGATTTTTGCATTCTGTTGGGTTACCTCTCTTTGGAATGAGCACAAATATGGATTGGTTTCAATCAGTTGGCCAGATAGTTGTCTTCCAAATTTCTTAGCATAGATGAGTGAGTGGCTTTTGTACCACCTCACTCTCTTGAAAGATTTCCATTTTTATTCCATCAATTCCTGGTGCCTTGTTCTTTGACAATTTCTTCAGTGAACCTTGAACTTCCTCTTTCAGTGTCATTGCCTCGTAATCATATGCTACCCCTTGAAACGGTTGAACATCAACCATTTCCTTTTGGTACAGTGACTCTGTGTATTCCTTCCATCTTTTCCTGATGCTTTTGGTATCATTCAATAATTTTCCCAGAGAATCTTTCAATAACAAAAGTCAAGGCTTGAAATTTTTCTTCATTCCTCCAGCTTGAGAAATGCTGAGGGTGTTCTTCATTTTTGGTTTTCTGATTCCAGATCTTTGCACATTTTGTTGTGATATTTGGCTTTATCTTCTTGAGCTGGTCATTGAAATTTCCTGTACAGCTCTGGGAACTCCTCATTTCTTCCATTTGCTTTAGCATCTCTACTTTAGAGAACAAGTTTCAGTGTCTCTTCTGATATCATCTTTGAACATTTTTCTTTCTTGTGTTCTTAATGACTTTTTGCTTTCTTCCTTGATGATGTTCTTGATGTCATCCCACAACTTTTCTGGTGTTCTGTTTTTAGTGTCTAATGTATCCGTTCTCTTCTTCAGATGATCTCTAAATTCAGGTGGGAAAAATTCAAGGTCATATTTTGGCTCTCATGGACTTGTTTTCATTTTCTTCAGCATCAGCTTGAATTTGCATATGGGTAATAGATAGTCTGTTCCACAATCTGCTCCTGGTCTTGTTTCACTGATGATATGGAACTTTTCCATTGTCTCTTTCCACAGATGTAATCAATTTGATTTCTATGTATGCCATCTTGTGAGGTCCATGTGTTTAATCATCTCTTATGTTGTATAAAGAAGGTATTTGAAATGAACAAATCATTGATTTTGCAGAATTCTATCATGTGATCTCTAGCAACATTTCTATCACCACGGCCATATTTTCCAACTACTGATCCATCTTCTTTGCTCCCAACCTTTGCATTCCAATCACCAGTAATGAGCAATCCATCTTGATTGCATGTTTGATCAATTTCAGATTGAAGAAGTTGGTGGAATTCTTCTATTTCATCCTCACTGTCTTTGTGGTTAGTGCATATGTTTGAATAATAGTGGTATTAACTGGGCTTCCCTGTAGGTGCAAAGATATTATCCTATCACAGACAGTGTTGTACCTTATGACTGATCTGGGTATGTTCTTTTTGACAATGAATGCAATACCATTCCTCTTTAATTTGTCATTCCCTTCTTAGTAAACCATGTGATTGTCAGATTCAAAATAGCCAATATCAGTCCATTCAGCTCACTAATGCCTAAGATATTGATGTTGATGCACTCCATTTCATTTTGACAACTTCCAACTTTCTCAAATTTATACTTCTTACATTCCGTATTCCGTTTTTCAGTGGATGTTTACAGCTGTTTCTCTTCATTTTGAGTTGTGCCCCACCAGCAAATAAAGATCCTGTGGGCTTTTCTCCCACAGGCTTTACTCCATTAGCATTATCACTTTCAACTCTACTTTGTGGAGGCAGCTCTTCTCCAGTCACATTCTGAGTGTCTTCCAACCTCAAAGGCTCATTTTCCAACACTGTATCTGATAGTGTTTCTCTGCTTTTCATAAGGTTTTCAGTGATTAAATATTCAGAAGTAGTTTGTCACTCCTTCTTCCTAGTCTGTCTTTGTCTGGAAGTGCATCTGAAACCTGTCCACCATGGGTGACCCTGCTGGTTTTTAAAATACTGGTGGCATAGCTTTCAGAATCACAGCAACTCATAAACCACCACAGTATGACAAACTGACAAAAGAGTGGTGGAATGTTATCCACAGTTTATCATTATTCACATATTAGAAAGTTTTGTATAGTCAATAAAGCACAGGTAAACTTATTTGTTTATATCCTTTGCTTTTAGCCATGATTCATCTGACATCTGCAAAGATATTCATCTTTCCATGTCTATTGCAGACCGTGTAACACTAGTCAGAGGTTCGAGGCCCTCTAGGGCTGAGTGTAACAAATGAGGCCACTGGCAGTTAATGGAAAATTGCTTTCATCTTAATTTTTAGGTATATATATTAAATTAATACACTGGAGCCTTTGAAAATCCACAGATAAATGTGATA
>NW_006409146.1:108908-111058 GCF_000296735.1 Chrysochloris asiatica
GGGTGCCTCATTGTCTCCCTTCTTCTGTTTGTCTGTGTATTCTTTCGCTATCCCTATCGCCGCTGGATCTCCCCTCCTCATGAACCAAACACACGTGACAACTATGTCGGGGTCAGACCCCGGCACATGTCCTCATTAGAATCCAGCTTGTACCTCTAAAAGTTAATTCCCTGTCAGTGTATCGCTGCAGTCGTTTTTGAATTATCATTAATAAAATTTTACTTGTATATAATATTCATGAATTTTGCATCCCATTGGGTCATCTCTCTTTTGAATAGGCACAAATATAGTTCTCTATCAATCAGTTGGCCAAATAGCTGTATTCCAAATTTCTTGATATAAACGAGTGCCCATCTACAGTGCTGCATCAATTTGCCGAAACATTTAGAATGTTTCCCATCAATTCCTGGAGACTTATTATTTGCCAATGGCTTCAATGAAGCTTGGACTTCTTCAGGACCATCAGTCCATTCTCATATACAAGCCCTTGAGATTGTTGAACATCAATCACTTATTTTTTGAATAGTGACTGTATAAGTTATGCATCTTTTTAAGATACTTTCAGCATGGTTTAATATTTTGTCCAAAGAATCCTTCCATATCTCAAGTTGAGGTTTTACATTTGTCTTCATTTCTTTCAATTTGAGAAATGTTGACCATGTTTTTCCCTTTCAATATTCCAACTCCTGGTCTTTGGTTTTTCATCATGATCCTTGATTTTGTCTTCCCAAGCTTCCCTTTGAAATTTTAATTCAGCTCCTTCCTCATTTCTTCAACTACTGTAGATTCTATGCAATGGAGAATGTCAGATTTTTGTTTCTAACATCCGTGTTGGTCTTTTGCTTGTTTCTTGTCTTCTTAATGACCTTGTGCTTTCTTCCGTTGACGTTCTTGATGTCACTCCACAGCTCTTTTGGTTTTTGGTCATTACTGTCTAATGCATGAAATCTATTCTTGAAATTATCTGCAAATTCAGGTTGTTGTTGTTGTTGTTAGGTGCCATCGAGTCAGTACAGACCCACAGTGACCTTATGCACAGCAGAACGAAACACTGCCCAATCCTGGGCCAACCTCAATATTGTTGCCACACTTAAGTCCATCGATGCTGCTACTTGGCCAATACATCTTGTTGGGGGTCTTCCTCTTTTTCTCTGACCATCCACCTTACCAAACATGATATCCTTCTGCAGCAAGTACTCCCTCCAGAAAATATGTCCAAAGTATGAGAGACGAAGTTTGGCTATCTTGGCCTCTAAGGAGCACTCAGGCTGCACTTCCTCCAAAATATATCTTTTGGTTCTTTTGGTACTGCATGTCACTTCCAATATTCTCCTCCAACACCATAACTCAAAAGCATTGATTCTTCTACGGTCTTCCATATTCACTGTCCAACTTTTGCATGCATATGAGATTATTGAAAACACCATGGCTTGGGTCAGGCACACCATAGTCCTCAAGCTGACATCTTTGCTTTTCAACACTTTAAAATTCAGGTGAGACACAATTTAATATCAAATTTTGGATCTTGAAGACTTGTTTACATAGTCTACAGCTTCAGCCTGAACTTGTATATGAGCAATTGATAGTCTGTTTCACAGTCTGCCCCTTACTTTGTTTTGGATGATGATATGGGGATTTTCCAGTGTCTGTTCACATGCATGTAGTCAATTTGATTCTTTGTAAGCCATCTGGTGAGCTTCATGTGTATAGTTATCTTTTACATTATTTGAAAAATGGTATTTATAAAGAATAATCATTGGTATTATAAAATGCTATCATGTGATCTTTAGCATCTAGCAGTGCTGTGGAGTAGAAAACATCCCAGATCTTTTTCTATGATTGCAACAGGAAGGGAGGTTTTATAGAAATTTTGGGTATGATGTTGGGTACTCAGTAATTTCAGGACCTCTCTGTTTTCTGTTTTTTCAGTGTTCTGTTGATTACCCTAGTTAACCTATCTCTAGTTGGTGTTGCGGACCGTGTAAGACTGGTCAGAGGTTCAAGGCACTATAGGCCCGAGTGTAACAAATGAAGCCACTTGGCAGTTAATAGCAGATTGTTTTTCATCAAATTGTTTAGTCATATTTATTTAATTCCAAACATGAGCCTTGGATGTCCACAGAGAAATGCAATATTCCCCTAAGTTTCTA
>NW_006409146.1:111668-113929 GCF_000296735.1 Chrysochloris asiatica
TGAACAACACAACTATGTCGAGGTCAGTCCCCGGCAAGTTGGCACCATTAATCTCTTCAAGTGGTGATTATCAGTGGCCATAAAATATGTATGGCTGTTTTATCTTGAGTTTCTACAATAGTCTTTACTGTGATAGTCCTCTGGGTAGGGTTTGGCTACTAATTAAAGAAGAAGGAATTATTTTTTAGAGAAAACTATTGTATTATAATGGCAGCACTCAGACCTTTTTCTTGATATTTCTTTGGCCAGAAAAAGCACTTTTACCACCTTAGGAGTTCTCAGTGCCCATTTCAAACCCACACACTCTACAACATTGATCATGTCTCTTCAGAATTTTTGGTCTTCAAACTAAGATAACATTTAAATGGTACATAATTTGAGTTCCTTGAGGATGCCAAAGCTGCCTTTTTGACATGGTGTAAATTGAAGACTGCAGAATTATTCAAATAATTGTTGTTATGTGCTGTTCAGAAAGTCCTGATGCATAGCTAACCTACATAGGGTTTTCAAGAAGTGGCTAGTGAGATTTGAACTTCCAATCTTGCAATTGAAACTGACCTTGCATTCCAGTGTATTATTCTACAGAGGGATAGAAACACTGTTTTCAGAAGTGTGTAGGTAGACCTAGATGGAAGATATGCATAGAAACAATAGCTTCACATTTTGGTATTTTTTTGTTTAGTCAATGTTGTTATGATTTTGTAGCTATACTCTTATACTTACCCTCATGAATAAGAAATGAGCAGGCAAAAGAGCAGAATAGAGAATTTCAGAATGCAGCTTAGGAACATAAGTCAAATATTTTAACAAAATATGCACAAACTTGAAGTTAGAAATCCAAAAGGGAAAATCATGTCAAACATGAATTCAAGATGTACTGATAATTACTGGCAATTGGAATGCAAAAGCTGGAAATAAAAAGGAAGGATCAAGCCCTACAATGCTCAATAGACTCCTGTGAACCCAGATGGAGACCTGGTTGGCCAGCAGTGTGCCAAGTCCAGGGGAATCTTGGACCCAGAGTCAGCAACATGACCACAGAGGACTAGAGTGGAGAGAGAAGCACCTCTCTGATAAGAAGAGAGGGCACAGGCATAAGTACAGCCACACTTACAAGCAATACCCACTTGACCTGGCTACAATGGCTGGATGATCAGAGCTCAAACAGAAGAAGAAAGAAGAGGGGGAAAAAAAAGAAGAATCTGATACAATTTGATGAACTTGACACACACCTATGGAAGCAATAGCTCAAAAGAGGGACTAAATCTTCACAGCGAGGATCATTCCCACCTCCACTGTACACAGAAAGGATAGGGATGGGCAACTTGGAAATTGGCTACCCATAATGGGGGGCTAAAGGAGCCCTGGTAGCGTAGTGGTTACGAATCAGGCTGCGAACCTTAAAGTCAGCAGTTCGAAACTACCAGCCACTCTGCGGGAGAAAGATGAGGCTTTCTACTCCCGTAAAGATTTACACCCTCAGAAACCCTGTACAGGGTTGCTATGGGTTGGAACTGACTCGATGACACTTAACAACAACAACAATGGGGGCCTAGAGAGGCAAGAAGTGACTGGCTTACAAGCTTTCAAGATGGAGCCTAGATTCAGAGGGCTTGGAGCAAGGTGGAATCTCCAGAGTGATACCCATTCTGCCTAGTCAGGCCTGATAAAAGGAAATGCAGATTGGTCCCTTGTGATACAATAGCAAATAATTGTTATCAGGACTGTTGTAAGGGCTAGAAATGTAAAGGTGGATGCTTTGGGGCAAAGGGAGGGGAGTGATTAACCTTACAGTCTAGGAACGGAGGTCCCTGGGACCAACGAAGGAGAAGAACAGAGAATGGAACCCTACCCAGAGAAACAGTGAGGCCAGGGTTGGAGGCAGAGATGATGACATTGGAAGCTGGAGTGGCTGGAGACTTTGGATCTGGAGAAGGAGAGGGGCGGTGTGCAGAGATAGGAGGACAGGTTTGCGGGTGCACCCTTTTGTTGGTCCATGATGCATGGAGGGGATTGTGACCATGGCAAGCAAACGATGTGTGACGTGATCAATGTTAAGCTGATATCCTCCCATGTGAACTATCACATAATTCACAATAAAGCATTAAAAAAAAAAATCAGGCATCTAACCCACTAGATACAGGTAGAAGTCTCAAAATATTGTAATGCCATATACTGGCTTTTCTGTTTTAATATATTTTCTGTCTTAAGTTGTACCAGATATATTTTAAACTTGGGAATCAGTTTCTGCACAATTGACT
>NW_006409146.1:114054-116554 GCF_000296735.1 Chrysochloris asiatica
AGGAAGGGTTACTAGTTGGAAAATATGGCCTCAGTGATAGAAATGATGCAGAAGATTGCAGAATTTTGCAGAATGACTGACTTCATCACTGCAAATACGTTTCTTAAACAACATAAAAGATGACAATACGCATGGACCTCACAAGATGGAATATACAGAAATCAAATTAACCATGTCTGTGGAAATAGATGGTGTATAACTCCATATCCTCAGACAAAACAAGGCCAGGGACATACTATGAAACAGATCATCAATTACTAATATGCAAGTTCAGGCTGAACCTGAAGAAAATTAAAACAAATTCACTAGAGTCAAAATATGACCTTGAATATATCCCGCCTGAATTTGAAGATCATCTGAAGATGCATTACACATGAAAGATAGAAGAGCAGAAAAGATATGGGATGACATCAAAAATAATCATAAAGGAAGAAACAAAAAATCATTATGAAAAAAAGAAATGAGGAAAAAAACAAAATGGATGTCAGATGAGACTATGAAATGTGTTCTCCAGCATACATACAAATGCATACAAAAAGAAGGAAAAAGTGAGGAGGCAAAAGAACTGATCAGAAGATTTCAAAGGTCAACTAGAGAAGACAAAGTCAAATATTAAAATGAAATGTGTGATGATGTGGAGTTAGAAAACCGAAAGAGAAGAATATGTTCAACATTCAAAAGCTGGGGAAACTGAAGAAAAAAATATCAAGCCTCAACTTGAAATATTAAAGGATTCTATGGGCAGATATTTAATGATGCTGAATGCTTCAAGATAAGATAAAAGGAATATACAGAGTCACTGTACCAAAAAGAAATGATTGATGTTCAATCGTTTCAAGAGGTAGGCTATGATTGAGAGCCAGTGATACTATAGGAAAACATCTCAGCTGCATTGAAAACACTGGCAAGTAGCAAGGCACCAAGAATTGATGGAACACAAATTGAAATCTTTCAACAAAGTGAGGAACCAATGGAGTCACTGTGAGAAATTCTCAAGATGATCCATCTTCAGGAATAAAGGACCCATGAGATTGCTAGACCAGACGCAGTTGTTGATTCACATGCAGGGATATGTAAGCAGGTTGAATTGGAAGAATGGAGGCAGCCATCTTCTCTAGGAATATTAAATAAGTATACATTCATTAAGACCATGGACCCTCTTTGGGCTATTCTGAGGGGATGGAAAATGGGACATTCAGGGTAGAATTGTAAGACTCCACAATACCCAGTAAAAGGGGAACTGGAGGAAGGGCTGTTTTGAGACAGGGGAATACAATTGTTTGCAGGATGGGATGGCCATGCAGTGCATCTGCCTGTGTCTATTGAGTTGGGTGCCCAATTTTGCAAAATTGAATCAAGAAAATCTCACACTCACTAAAACGAGTACAGATTGAATTACTTGAGCTTCTGTTAGTTGGTATCGACAACATATCTCACAGCATTCATTCATCTACGCCAAGAAATTTGGTCAACTGACTGGATCCAATGGAATGAGAAAATCGTTGAATAGCATCATTAATATCCCATGCAAGCAAAATTTTGTTAAACATAATTCAAAAACTTCTGGAAGCAATTCAAAAACATACGTTGATAGAAATCCCAGACGTTCAATCCGGATTCAGAAGAGGACTTAGAATGAGCAATATCATGGCTGATGTCAGATGGATCTTAGCTGAAAGCAGAGAATACCAGAAAGATGTTTACCTGTGCTTCATTGACTGTGCAAAGACTTTCCATTGAGGGTCATGACAAACTATGAAGAGTATTAAGAAAAATGAGTATTCTGGAACTCTTAGTTGTGCTCATACAGAATCTATGCTTAGACCAAGATACAGTTGTTCAAAAAGAAGAAGGAACACTAAATGGTTTAAAATTATAAAAGGTGTGTGCCAGGGTTATATTAATTAATCACACTTATTCAGTATGTATAAAGAGAAAATAATCCAAAAAGCTGGATTATATGAAGAAAAACATGGTATCAGGATAGGAGGAAGACTCTTTAACAACCTGCAACATGCAGATGATACAACCTTGCTTGTTGAAAGTGAAAAAGACTTCAAAATACTTACTGATGAAGATCAAAGACTGTAACAAGCAATTGCTGAAAGATCAAAAACCACAGACTTTAGTATGAATAGAACCTCAATGTAAAGAAAAGTAAAATCCTCACCTCTCAACCAGTAATTAACATCATGAAAAATGGAGAACAGTTTAATGGTGTCAGACTTCATTTTGCTTGTACCAAAAATCAACACTCATGAAAGCAGCAGTCAAGAACTCAAACAACATATTGTATTAGGCAAATCTGTCGCACAAGACCTCTTTAAAATGTTGAAGAGCAAAGATGTCTGCTTGAGGAGTAAAGTGTGCCTGACCCAAGCCACGGTATTTTCAATAACCTCATATGTGTGCGAAAGTTAGACAGAGAATTATGAAGACTGTAGAAAACTGATGCCTTTGAGCTATGGTGTTGTAGGAGAGTATTACAAGTACACTAGAA
>NW_006409146.1:119054-128571 GCF_000296735.1 Chrysochloris asiatica
GCTCACCAGTCACTAATCCAAAACCTTATGCAGGGTCACTATGAGTCAGAATCTACTCAACAGCACTTCACAATAACAACAATATAATGAAATACAAGCAATGTTAATTAACAATACTGAATATTTCTTAAGTGAAAGAAAGAAAATGTAATCACCTAGAATAATTACTTCTCCATCACAATTTTATGGCAAACTTCTTAAAATTGAAAAACTATAATTAAAGTAAAATTTAAAAATTTTTATAGAAGAATATTTTGTAGATTGGAATACTAAAAAAATAAAAAATAATAAAAAAAAATAATAGAATTGACATGGAGTTGATTCCAATTTATAGTGACACTATAGGATATAGTAGAACTGCCCATAAGGATTCCAAGGCTATAAATCTTAAGGAAGCTGACTAAGAGATTTTTCCCCAATAGAGCTTTGCTGGTGGATTCAAACTGCAGACCTTTTAGTTAGCGGTTGAGTGCTAAGTCACTGCTCTTCTGGGCTCCTTGACTAGCATATTAGTTTTCATTAACATTATTGACTGTTCAAAGAAATTTAGCAATTTAACAACAATGTGGAAGTAAAGCAGCATGTTTTAGACAACTAAGGTTATTTAGGGATATGTTAAAATCTTTGATAATATCCTCACCAAAATATCAACATTATGCAGCACATATTAATACACTTTATATGTTTCCCTTGCATGTCTTAAAAATACAAAACTGCAAAGTAGATTCTACAATAGATGCACTATTAATCTGGAGGCTGATGTCATGGGAGAAAGAAAATAATTTAGGTGTAATGTTTGTATCATCATCCTCTGTTGTCTAGAACAAAGATCACATTGGAATAGTTGTTTGTCTACTTTGCCAATTTGAGTAAAAATATTATAATAAAAGTGAAAGGCAACAGGGGCAAAAATATCTCACTTGTATTTTAAATGTTCTGATTGGAGTGGAGAAAGACAGCACTCTTATTGCTCTTAAATTTCTTCTTTATATCCTCTGAGCATTCATTCCTCTGTGCACTTTCAAGCTCAGAAGGGATTTTGAAAAAGAGGCAATAGAGAAGAGACTTGATAAACCAATATGTGAATAATTTAGGTGGCTCCAAGGAGAAGTGGGAACCGTTAAGATAGGCACTATCTAAGAGCAAGTACTTCAAATTGTGAGTACTATTAGTAAGAGTTCCAAAATAAAGCAATCAAGAAATCCCTTTTGGCCTCAAGATTGAACCTGTGGAGCCGAGCTATTCTGTAAAATGCTCTAGTTGGTAATGCCTAGAGTAAAATGTGCCTTTACAAATGCATCTAAAATTAATTCATGGATACTTGGAGATTTTATTTTAAAAAGAATCTGTATGTGGACTATAAGAACCTTGGTCTGCCTTTCATCAGTTCATTTGGCAGAGGTGTTTAATTTATCATCATCATTGTCTTCATCATAATCATCATTGTCATCACCATCATCATCTTCATGGCTCTATGCTGTTTCCTAAAAGTGAAGTCATACAATTAAATTTGACACAATTTTTCTTTCTGATTTTTATACCTTCACAGAAAATATACATAGGGTATTAAAAATGTAGATGGTATTCATATGCATATGCTATTGAAAAATGGAGGGGATATTATTTGAACCATGGAGATTGCAAAGGCCTTGTTAGATCCCAAGTACCCATCAAAGTTCTGGTATAATAATGGGTATTATATTCAATTATTCTTATCAAGCTGCACATGTGAGGCATATGCACAGTATTGAAAATAATGAAAACCTTTTTAGATTAGTCATATACAATAGAGAGTTTGCAAAAGGAAAAGTTCCATCAGACGTGTGCTCCCTGAATCAAAGTTGTAGAGGCAGGATTGAGAACTTCCACGGGTGCCCTCTCTTTCTGCACCCTAGACAAAGGGTCATAAAGATCTTTATCACTATATTTTATATTCCAAGGTTGTATATAGTCAGCCCTTGATATCCTCAGGACCATATCCATGGATTCTAAAACCGAGAATCTAAAATATTCACACATACACACACAAAAGTAACTGGCCAAAGCAATCCCTCAAAGGCTATGAGGGAGCACATATCATTTATTGTTGTTACTCTTGTGTGCCCTCCAGTTGATTCTGACTCATAGTGAGCCTATTTCTGAGAGTAGCTAGTAGGTTTGAACTGCCAACCTGTCAGGGACAAGTTAGGACCCCTGGGCCGCTGGGCCTCTCTTACTCTGGCTTCTCCTGAAAGGAGGAGGACATCTCTAGCCCAACAAGAAGGATACCACTGAGAAGAACAGCCTGGAGATAGTGATAAGGATAGCAGAACCTGAAAACCTGATAGAAGTAGCTGGGCGCAGGCAGAAGACCCATTAAGATAGAGCCTAAAGCTGACAACTGTAGAAGGAGCCCCATTTCTGAGAAACCTGCACCCCTTTACTAAAAACCATAAACATTTTACATACCACTACTCCTAATTAATATATATTAGCTCTGGTAGCGTAGTGGTTACGAATTGGGCTGCGAACCTTAAGGTCAGCGGTTCGAAACTACCAGCCGCTCCGCGGGAGAAAGATGAGGCTTTCTACTCCCGTAAAGATTTACACCCTCGGAAACCCTGTACAGGGTCGCTATGGGTCGGACCCGACTCGATGGCACTTAACAACAACAACAACAGCCCACCCTTCGAGAAACAGAACCCATACCTTTATAAGCCATGCACCCCAACCCCAAAAGTTCTCTCTAGGAGATAGACCTGCTTCTGTCTTTGAAGTGTACTCTCCCTTTTACCTAAACTAATCTAGGCTCCCCACTGCTACCAGGTCTACTCCAGGTAGACAGACCTGTTTCTCTCTCTGAACCATACTTTTCCTTTGCAATAAAGAGATTCGAAGTCAATGCTTTTTTTTCGCGTGTGACTGAGAAGTGGTGACTTGGTGGGACTAATTCTTTAGACCCTGAGAGCGAGAAGGACTGTTGCGGCAGCGAGAGTCAGAAAGAACTCAACTGGAAAATCTTAAACAGCAAAGTTTATTGCTAGCGGCCAGTGTCAACTGAAGCCCAAATCACTCTGACCCCGAAGTGTGCAGGGGAACAGGGTTTTATACAAAAACACAGAGTGGTTAAAACAAACAGACTCGTCTTGTTACCTGGGGTGGAAATTCCAGCAGACCCTTATCCTGTAAGTGGGAGTAAACCCACAAATAAACCCTTGTCTTGTTTGTATGGATGGGCTAAATTTTTATCCTGTTTGTTCAAATGTCCTTGGTCAATCTGACCTCCGCGGTTTTTCTGTAAGAAGTTTATGTATTATTTTTCCATAGAGTGAGGTGGGCAGCGGGGAGGGTGAGACGGGACTGAAAGGATTTATGGATACTAGTTTAAATGGGGCCTGTCAGTCCTGCTATAACAGGACCAGGGAGAAAAAAATGTAACAAACCTGGCATTTAGCAGTCTAGTGTTTAACCTACAATTATATTAGATGTTATAATTAATCTAGAGATAGTCTAAAATGTACACAGCAAACACATAGGTTATATGCAAATATGAAGCCTTTTTATATAAGGGACTTGAGCATGCATGGATTTGAGTATCTAGTGGTGTAGAAAGTGAGGGACTGGAGAAACTGAATTCCCCTGCAGAAAGTGCAGTGTAATTCAGGTTTTCCCATCTGACCAAGCAAAGAAGAGGTACTTAGATATGGGACACCAGTAGGGAATTGCTACCCCACAGTTATATCTCTTTGGATTTGTTGCTTATTTAGGCAACATGTTAGACTTTAAAAGGGGAAGTACAATTGTTTGGTCCTGAGCCCAGAGATGATAACAGGGGAGAAGGGATGGAGAATAATTACATCCATTTGAACCATCTGAAGCGCTATCATCTTTAAAAAATGGTATTATTTATTGTGGCAAATAGTAATGAAAAAATGAGAAATATGTGTCATGCAAGATGAGAGGATAAGTGGCATCTTTATCTTTCTTATTCAAATTTTGATGACTAAAAGATGCTAATATCTTTGGCCAGTGTTAACACTTGATCTTCACTGTTTTGAAACTCCCTAAGGAAATTCGATTTAAATTAAAATCTACTTGCATTAAGAGCAAGGTATAAAAAACAGACAATATAGTGATTACAGCAAAATTAACATTTAATTTAAACTTTTCTTTCTTTATTATAGAAAATAGAAGGAAGAATCAGTTCCTTGAAGCAATGAGAGACACATAAGCAAAGAGAGAGAAAACAAAAAATAGACCCACTTCTTGACCAAAAGATAAGTGAATCATGATTTACTTTTGTATGAATATTGTAAAATAATGATATTACTACTTTTTTATATATTTGATAGGATTTTCCTCTAAATTTCTGGAAAATTTTCTTGATCAAAATGTTTGCTTTATGAGAAAGTCCTTTGTAACAGATTCAATCTCTAATAATAAAAAAAGGGTATTTCATATGCCATTTTTTTGTCTCCTGTTGGTTTTATCATGTTATATTTTGGTTTTATTCTAGAGCTTTTTTGTTGTTATTGCTGTAGTTTCTGGGTGCTTGTCCAGATTATCTAAGATGTCAACATTTTGAAATAAAATGATTAATATGCTATTGTTGCTATTGTTTTGAGTCCTGGTGTGGCACTGTAGTATAAGTACTGGCACTGAACTGCTAACCACAAAATCCACCATTTAAACTCACCAGCCACTCCTTGGAAACCCTATACAGTGTCACTGTGGAGCAAAACCAATTCGATGACAAATAACAACATCAACATTGTTGTTGTTTAGCGTCTTCCATTCAATCCTGACTGATTATGACACTGTATAGGATTTTTAAGGAGCAGATGGTGGTTTTGAACCAGTGACCTTGTGGTTAGCAGTCCAGTGCTTATCTGACAGAGCCACACCAGGGATACTATTGTAAAAACTTAGATACTTACAAATATAAAAACATTAGTATAGCAAAATATATTTATTGTTAGTAGATACAATTTAAATAGGGCAATATCACTGGAACATGAGGGCCAGTGAAAGCAAATGTTATTGGACTGTAGTATGTTAATTTATAAAGAAATAGCATCAAAGTAGTGGGCCTAACCCATTGCCATCTAGTGGATTCCAACTGAAAGTTTTCCTATAGGACAGAGTAGAAGTGCTCCTTAGGTTTTGCCAGATGGTAAAGCCATTTGAAGTGCAAGGTCAGAGGTTCAAGCTCACCAGCTGCTCCTTGGAAACCCTATACAGGGTTGCTATCAGTTGGAGCTGACTCAATAGCACTTAACAACAACAACAACAACAACAACAACAACAAACTTTAGGGAGCAGAAATCTTCATTTTCCTCCCACAGAGTAGCTGGTGGCTTCTAGCTACTGACCTTGTGTTTAGTAGCTTAATGCACTGCATCTTAAGGGTTCCTTAAGTGAAGGGTTGTTGTTGTTGTTGTTGTTAAGTACTGTCGAGTCAGTTCCGACCCATAGCGAACCTTAAGGTTCTCAGCCCGATTCGTAGTGTAGTGATTACGAATAGGACTACTAATCTCACGATCAGCAGTTCGAAACTACCAGCTGTTCCACGGAAGAAAGAGGAGGCTTTCTACTCCTGTAAAGATTTACAGCCTTGGAAAACCTGTACAGGGACGCTGAGGGTCAATGTTCAAAAGATGTCTTCATTTTCGATTGCAGTGAAATCCCCTCTTGCTGCTTCTGAGATGCCATATAGTCAACCCAGCAGGAGGGCAAAATTAAACATGCCCATGTTAGTGTTCTAATTCCAATTAGTGCTGTTAACAATATTTTTAAAAAATGGCACCAACCCTCCCTACCATACATAGCATTTTGTACTTCCAATCTGGGTTTGATAATTCCATGCTATGGCCACATATAACTCAGTCTCTACACTCATATTTATGAGTTGTATTAAGAAAGTTATGAAGTTTCAAATCAGGATTAGAAAATGCTCATGGCACAGATTGTTCAGTCATGACAGTCTCTTCCCAGTAATGCTCGCACATAGTCCTCTTTCTGGTCCTCATCTTTCAGTCTTGGCTTCTGCTCTGCTCCAACGGTGTCACAAAGCTTTTTTAGGACTGTGAACATTTTTGTATTAAGCTTATGCTTAATATAGTATTGTATTTGGTTAATAAATTCTTCTTCAAGTATTTAACTGTATGTAAGAAATTATTTAGATATAAATGCAAGGTTGGTGGTTCAAATACATCCAGAGGTGCAATGACAATAAGGATAGGCAATTTTCTTTTGAAAAATCATCCACTGAAAAGCCTATGGTGCATATATCTACTTTGACATGCATGAGATTTTACATGCATGATTGAGAATGTACTTAATGGTAGTTTTTCTTTTTTCTTTAATTTGAAGTAGTTTTTGTTTTTTTTCCCTAGATTAATTTTAACATTAGCTTGTCAATGTACACATATAAATATATAAGTTAGTAGGAATTTTTGTTTAGAATTCAATAAATATGTTAATAAATTTGAGTATTTACTAGTTTACAAAGTTGAGTCTTCCAGGATCAAGAAACATGCTGAGAACTAAGAACATATTCTTCACAGTAATATAATTAAGGTAAGATAAAATTTAGATCAGCTGGGTTACTATAAATTAGTTATTTGCATGCTTTCTTCTTTGTTCTTTCAGAAAAGTCTTACGCATTTTCAAGGGCAAACAATTTTATTAAGAAGTCAAAAGTTTTACCTTGTTAACAGTCTACTAACTTGGATTAGGACTTCTGATGTGGCATTGTAGGACCTTCATTGGACTGCTAACTGCAGGATCAGCAGTTCAAAACCACCAATTGCTTCCCAAAAACCCTATACAAGATATCTAAAGGTCAGAACCCATTTGAAGGCACTTAACAATTACAATAGTTTGGAATAATACCGTATTTATTAGGACAGTGTACATTGCAACACTAACTTCAAGACTCTTACCTTAAAAAATTAATAAAACATTACCATTTAAAATACTATCTAAAACAATAAAGTACCTAGATGTAAATTTAATCAGTAGTGAGGGAAAGACTCATGCATAGGAAAAAATAAAGTATTACTAATATAAGGAGCTCTGGTAGCATGGTGGTTATAATTGGGCTGCGAACCTCATGATCAGCAGTTCAAAACTACCAGCTGTTCCAAGGGAAAAAGATGAGGCATTCTTTTCTAGCAAAGACTTACAGCCTTGGAAACCCTGTGCAGGGTCATTATGAGTCGGAACCTACTCTACGGCACATAACAACAACAATATAAATAAAATAATACATAAATAAATGGGAGGATAATTCCTGTACATGGATTGGAAGGCTTAATATATCTAATCCTTTGTAGTTTACAATGCAATCTATAAATTCAATATGTAATCCCCATCAAAATTCTAACAGACTAATTTACAAAAGCAGAAAAGGCAACTCTCAAGTTTTTTTATAATATGGCAAAGTGCCATGAACAACTAAAACCATCTTGAAGAATAAAAATGAAGTAGGAGGATTCATACCTCTGATTTCAAAACATAACAGAGCCACAATAATTAAAATAGCCTGATATTGCTAAAATATGCATATAGCCCACTGGAATAGAATTGGCAGTCCTGAAAGAAATCAAAATATCTATCACATAATGATTTTCCACAAGAGTGCTAAATCCATTCAATGTGGAAGGAACCATCTCTTCAATAAAGTGCCATGTTGATTAAATTTTCACTTTCAGATTAAAAGAAGAACCATGCCTCAAATCTGATCTCTGAACCTTAAGTTCTGTAGATCAAACCCATAAGATGTTTTTCACATACCCCATATGTATAGGGGATTAACGCTATGGACTTAACAACAAGTGCCCTAACAAATAACAAAAAAAAACAAAACATAAACACCTCCCATAGAGCTTAATCTGACTCATATCATAGAAACCCTGTATAGAGTTTCCACGGATGTAAATCTTTTTCCTGTGGACTGTCTGGTGGATTTCAACTGCCAACCTTGTGCTTAACAATCCAATGCTTATCCTACAGCACCAGGAGGACTCATTCTTCATACCACACAAAAAGATAATTAAAAGTGAAATAACTGAAGACTAAAACTATTGAATTCTTAGTATAAAATGTAGGGAGCAGCATTGGAAATGAGTTTTCAACAATAGACTATCAGATATGACAACGAAAACAAGTCTTGCAAACTGGAAAAAAAAGTGGAAAAGAAAAACAAAGAGAAGTGGTACTTCGTAAAAATTAAATATGTCTATTTATCAATTAACTTTATGACAAATTTCAGGGAAAACTTACAGATTAGGAGAAAAGATTCATGAATCACATATCTAGTAAGATTCTAAGAGTCAAAATATGGGTCAAACTACCTATTCAAAACATGGACAGAGAGAAAAAAAAAATGAACAGAGGACTTGAATAAATATTTTACTAAAGAAGATATACAAGTAGACAATAAAATAGTGAAAAGATGTCAAAAATCATTTACTATTAATCATGATAACTATAATGTGATACCATCTCACTCATATTATAATGACAACTATTTAAAACAAAACAAAACCTTTAGAAAGAAATAAGCAAAAATAGGTACTTGCAACTACCTCACTGCCATATAATCAATTCCCATTCCCTTTACAGGGTTTCCAACACATATCATCAGAATACCTCATCTTTCTCTTTGAGGTGGCTCATACATTTGAACTGCTCACTTTATGATCAGCAGTCCATTGCTTATCCTACAGAACCATCAAGTCTCCTTAGTAATTGGGAGATACCCAGAATAACTTAATGTGGGAATAAAAAGAGTAACTAGGTCACCGATGTTCATTACAGAATTTTTCACAAAAGTGAAAACATGAAAACAACAAAAAAGAGCATGAGCAGATGAATACGTAAACAGAATGTGGTATATAAACAAAATAGAATACTAGTCAGACGTAAAGAAAAATGAAATTCTGATCCATGCAACAAGATGGGTTAACCTTAAAAATACTATTTTTATTACATTGTATTGAAATGAGGCAGCCACAAAAGGATAAATGTTATATGATCTCATATAAAATAAGCAGTTATATAGAAATTGAAGATCACTAATGATTACCAGGGATGGAAGAAAGGAGGAAATTTGGAGTTTTTGATTTAAGTAGACTTTGAGGATATATTAAAGTTGATGGACTACTTTGGGGAAAAAAAAAAAAAAGGAATTATTGCAAAACTTGAAAAATATAACAAATTCTACTGAGTTGTGCCATGTATACATTTTCTGTTAAGTGCTGTTGAGTTGGTTCTGACTCATAGTAACCCTATATAGAGTTTCTGATGAGCAGCTGATTGGTTTGAACTGCCATCCTTGTAACCAGCTGTCTAGTGCTTGTCCTACAGCACCTCCAGGTCTCCTGTGATAGATATAGCTGTTGTTTTTAAAGTTTTTTTTTTTTTTTTTTTTTTTAATTCCACTTATAAAAAAAAAATCATGGAAGTAGAATACTACTCATTTTTCTAGTTACAAAATACAATTATCTTTCATTTGTCGAATGGTAACCTTGAT
>NW_006409146.1:128726-142390 GCF_000296735.1 Chrysochloris asiatica
AATGAGTTGGATTGGCACAGTGAGCCAAAAGTAGGCTCAAGAGTAGCAATAATTGTGAAGTTTGCCCAGGGCCTAGCAGGTGTTTGCTCTGTTGTGCATAGGGTCGCTATCAGTTGGTACCAACTCAGTGATACCTTAACAACAACAGTAGCCCCTATGTCACAATAAATGTCAGTTTGTTGTACTGTGATGACTTTCATGTTGTGATGCTTGAAGATATGAAGAAATTGAAAACATTACAAACTTCTGAAGTTTATAATTGATAAAATATACAATCAATATTCATTAATAATTAATAGTGGTAGGAATACAAAAGATGGAGAAAAATAAGATCTCTAGAGATAGATGTGAAGATAGAGAACTCATGATAAAATTTAGTATGACCAGTGACTTAATCATTAAGTATCTTTTTATAACAACATAAAAACTCACTGAATGAAACACACAGAGATCAAATTGGCTATATCTGTGGAATTAGATAGTGAAGAGGCTCATAATCATCAGCCAAAACAAAGACAACGACTTTCTGTGAAACAAACCATTATGTGCATGTTCAAACGGAAACAGAAGAAAACAAAATAAACCTTTAAGAGATAAAGTACAATTATTAATATACCCAATATGAGTTTAGATGCAATCTCAAGAATAAATTTGATGCATTGAACACTAATGACCAAAGATGAGATGAGTTGTGGGATGGCATCAAGGATATCATAAATGAAGAAAGTGAAAGGTCATTAAAAATACAGGAAGGAAAACACAGTACAAAATGATAGTCAGAAGAGGCTCTAACACTGATTTTTGAATGTATAATAGCTAAAGCAAAGGGAAGCACTAATGAAGTAAAAGAACAAAAGATTACTAAAGACAGTCTGAGATGACAAGGTAAAGTATTATAAAGAAATATGAAAAGACCTGGTGTTACTAAAGCAAGAAGAAAGAAGAAGGTTGACATTTTTCAAGCTCAATGAAATGAGGGGGAATAAAAATCAAGTTTCAAGTTTCAGTAGTGAAAATTTCAAAGGGAACTAGTAAATGATGCACAAAGCATCAAAATAAGATGAAGGAACACACAGAGTCACTGTATTTAAAAGAATTGGTCAATGATCATCTATTATAGAAGGTACTATGTAATTGGGTATTGACAGCAATTGAGGAAGAAGTCTAAGCAGCACTGAAGGCACTGAATTCAGTAATTTAAGGAATACTTATTGAAATGTTCCAGAAAATGAATGCAAACCTGCAAGCACTTAATTATCTTTGTCTAGAAATTTGAAATACCTGGACAACTAATTGGAACAGTGCATTCAGAAGAAAGATGATTCAACAAAATGCAGAAATTATTGAGCAATATCATTGAGATGATACGCAAACAATATTTTACTGAATACAATTCAAAAATGATTACAGTTGTGCATTGACAGAGAGCTGCCAAAAATTCAGGCAAGATTCAGAAGATGTAGAATGAAGGATATCATTATTGCTCTCAGGTGGATATTGACTCAATACAGAAAATACCATAAAAATATCTACCTGCAGTTTATTGACTAGGTAAAGACATTCAATTTCATGGATCATAGCAAATTATGTATAACATCAGAAAAAAAATGGAATTTATAGAACACTTAATTGTGCTCCTGCAGAATCTGGCATAACCCAAGATCTAAACAAAAGAATGTACATAGTTTAAAATAAGGAAAATTAAGCACTTTTGTTGTTGTTAACAGTTCAGACTCATAGCTACCCTGTATAGGGTTTCCAAGGAGTGACTGGTGGGTTTAAACAGCCAGTCTTGTTGATAGCTTGTGTTTACCAGTCCATAAAGTTATGCATGAGAATTGTATAATTTTACCATATTTATTTAATCTATGTGCAAATAATCTTAGACACCAGATTATATAATGAAGAATTCAATACCAAGATTGGAAGAAGATTCATTAATAACCTGCAATGTACAGATGACACAAACTTGCTTGCTGGAAGTGAAAAAGACTGAAAATATTTACTGATGAAGATCAAAGAATACATCCATAACTACAGATTACAGCTGAACATAAAGTTCAAATAAAGTCCTCACAATTGGATCCATAAATGTCATAATAAGATACATATAGAGAAAATATTGAAGTACTCAAAGATTTCATTTTACTTTTATTCCTAAGCAATACCAATGGGAATAGCAGATGAGATATCAAACAACATAGTTCATTGAGGAAATTTGCTGCAGAAGATCTCTTTAAAATGTTAAAAAGCAAAGATATCAAATTGAGAACTGAGATGCATTTGAACCAAGACAGTGAATTTTTATTTTCCAAAAACTGGGCAGTAAATATGGAAAACCAAAGTGGAATCGAAACATTTGACATATGGTGTTGGCAAAGAATATTAAATACACTAAGGACTTCTTAAAGAATTAACAAATTTGTCTTTGAGGAAATATTGCCAGAATAATCCTTAGATTGAAGGATGGTGAGACTTTATTTTATACCTTTTGAAATGTTATCAGAAAAAGGTAATCATGCTTGGTAAAATAGAATGTGAAAAACCTAAAGATCTTCAATGAGATGGATTGGCACAGTGACTGTAAAAATGGGTTAAATTATTGTAATGATTCTAAATACGGCAAGAGACAGCTAATTGTTTAGCTCTGTTGTACTTGAGTGACAATTAATTGGAACCTCCTCAAGGACTCCTAACAACAACAGTAAAACCTATGAGTGTGAATCCATTTGAGAATAGGACATTCTTGGATGTGTTAATGAGGTCTGTGAAATAAAATAAAAAATACAACAGATTACTTTGATTCAAGGGATTTGCCTTAGCAACCAGCCTAAAAATGAAAATAATTTAAAAACGCTTGATCAAAAACTACTAATATTTGGTTACCTAAAATGAGGGGGTGAAAAAGGCAGGCACAAAGTGCCTGGCTTACAAGGCTTCAAGAGGGAGTTTAATTTAAGAGTGTGGGGGCGAAGATAGAGTCCCCACTGAATAGTTTTCATCTTGTCTAGATAGGTCTGGTAAAAAGATATGAGGATAAGATTCATATGGTTCAATAGTGAGTAATTGTTATCATATATAATTGTGACTGTCACAACTGTAAAGGTAGAAGTTTTGTAACCAAAATGGGAGCATAGTTAATATTACAGTCCAGAAACAGAATACTCTATGACCATCTAGGGAAAAGAGCACAAGTGGAATGTGGTACCTTATTCAGAGAAGCAGCAACACCAGAGATGGAGGCAAAGATGGGGACATGAAGAGAGGGAGCAGCTGAGGACTCTAGATTCATGGAGACAGAGGGACTGAGAGCTGGCAGTCAGGAGGCAGATTTGCAGAATGTGTCCTTTGGTGATGTAAATTATTATATATATGCCTGAGTGTTTTTTGTTTATTTGTTTGTTTATTTTTAAAGAAAGAGCTAAAATGAATAGAGAGAAATATTATTAACTGATGGTACATGGTGGGGATTACAATCATTATAATGAAACAAAGTATATGGTATGTTGAATGTAAAACTGATGATCTGCCTAGTAAACTTTCACTCAATTCACAATTAAAAAAAAAAAAAATTTCAACCAATAAAAAAAAAATACAAAGAGAGTATAAAAAATATATCAGAATGGAATTGGTATCGTCACAATAAATAAGAACCTAATGAAGGATGTAGGTATTGTAAGTTCCCTTAATATAGGAGGGACCTTCATATGAAACAAAAATCCTTTGAAGAATTATTTTGCTTGGTAGAAAGAGTTATTGCCAACAATGTTATCTGAATACATTAGTTAATTTCAAGTTTTAATGTTGATTTCTACTGGTTAGATTAAATTTGCATAAATTTATAATGAAAATGTCTCCAGGCTTAAGTTTTCATGCTCAAAAATGCATGGCCTGGGCTGTATACATGCCAGTTTCCTGGATCAAATGCATGACATTTATATGGAAATGAGTTAGCCAAACACATTAAAATCCAGGCAGAAGATTTAATTCACAGGAGGAAAATGATAAGTGTGGAGATATTTCTCTCAACTCATTGTGTTTGAATTATTTGGGTTCAGTCTCTTGTTTTCTCCAGAGAACTATGTGTTTGTTGAAGCACTTTAGGATGTAGAAGTAGAGAATGGATTAGAATCCAAAAGCAGAGTCTTCTAAATTGTTGGCATTCAGCTAATGGAAGATTGGATAGACCATTTACTTCTCAGTGTCTGGGTAGAGCTCTGACCATCAACTTTCCTCTCAAAAACATTAAGGATAATAATAATAATAATAATCTACAAAGGAGCTCTGGTAGCATAGTGGTTACTAATCGGGCTGTGAACCTCAAGGTCAGCAGTTCGAAACTACCAGCTGTTCCGCAAGAGAAAGATGAGGCTTTCTTCTCCCTTAAAAATTTACAGCCTCGGAAACCCTGTTCAGGGTCGCTATGGGTCGGAACCCATTCAACGGCACTTAACAACAACAACAACAACATAGAGGTACAAGCTGTGCTCTGCCGCAGAGGGACTGCCCAATCACCTAGAGACAAAAACCCGTGGTTCTTGAGCCTTCATCACTTGCATTTGCTCTCCTTGGGAAAGTGACGCTGGTGTTAAAAGTGGAAATTCTAAGAAAACTAAGGGAATGAATTTCCCCAAGAGCTAAAAACACCTGCCAATATTGCCTGTAGCTTTTTAAATTTTATGTTTTCACCCAAAACTAATAAATTGAAACATTGTTTACTTGCCTTTTCTGATTTGTACAATGTTGTTAATAATAAATCTAGTATCTCATTATTAAGTGCCATCCAGTCAGTCCTGACCCTTTCTGACCCTGTATAAGGTTTCCAAGGAGCAGCTGGTGAGCTTAAACCACTGACCTGAAAAACACTGTATGATTTATTAAGCTAAAATTCAGAGGAACCATAGTTTTAAGTAGGAGCTCTAGAGGATAAGCACTGGACTCAAAAACACATAGTAAGCAGTTCAAGCTCATGGCTTCTTCACAGAAGAAAGATGAGGCTTTCTTTACCAGCAATGACTTACAGCCTCAGAAACCCTTTAGAAAGTGTAACTATGTTTCTTAACCAACTCAAGGTACTTAGCAACAACAGTAGTTTTCAATATGTAAAGTACTGGAGCTATTTCTAATTCTAAATCAATAGCCTTTAACTACTTTGTCATCTTGGAAACCTGAATTCATTGAGAGAAAAAAAAAAAAAAAAAACAGAGAAAGACATCTTTAACGCTCTGAAAAATGTCCAGTCCCCAGGAACATTTTGTTCTTGAAAGAAAAGGCTCTGCCTTAATTTGTGAATTGTATATTTAAAATAATCATTCAAATATATGTTTATTTTTTAACTGTTCAAGACTTTATCTTTAACAGGCCATGTCAGTGTAGATTGTGTCTTAAACTTAATCACTTTTGAGATATAAAATGAACAAGTTAGGCACAGAACAAACACAAATAGAGGAAAATATAGATGCAATGTGAATATATCCCAGGAACCAAGGAATGTTAGGACCACAGAAGCTGGTGGATACAGGGTCTTCTCCCACGCTTAACAGAGACAGAAACTTTCCTAATGACTTGTAAATTACATTGACAATATTAGCCTCCTAAACATTTTGAAAATAAATTAATGCCACCTAATTATGAAATGAGGATACTGAAGGATTCCTGTGGCAAAATACTGAATGATGCAGAAAGCATCAAAAGGAGATGGAATAAATACACAGAGTCACTGTATCAAAAATAAATGGTCAATGTTCAACCATTTCAAGAGGTAGCATATAATCAAGAGCCAATGAGACTGAAAGAAGAAGTCCAAGGTACATTGAAGACATTGGCAAACAACAAGGCTCTATAAATTGAAGGAATACAAATTGGAATATTTCAAAAAACAGATGAAGCACTGGAGTTATTCACTCTTCTGTGCCAAGAAACATGGAAGACAGATACCTGGCAAACTTATTAGAAGAGATCCATATTTGTGCCCATTCCAAACAGAGGTTGTCCAACTGAATGCAAAACTCACAGGATCATACCATTAATATCACATGCAAGTAAAATTTTGCTAAGGATAACTTGAAAATGCTTGCAACAGTATATCCTCAGGTAACTGCCAGTGGTTCAAGCTAGATTGTGACAAGGACTCAGAAAAAGGGATATCATTGCTTATATCAAATTGATCTTGGCTGAAAGCAGAGAATACCAGAAAGATGTTTTACCTGTGGTTTATTGACTATGCAAAGGCTTTTTTTTTTTTTTTTTTTTGTCAATTTTAAATACAACTTTATTTAAGATATTGCATTTTCCACTTACAATATAGTGCTAAAAGAGTGCAATGTTACTTCCATTCCCTATGCTCTTAACTCAATATTTAAGTATTGAGAATGCCCAGAAATCTAGTACAGTAGTTCTACTTTTTAAAACTTCTGTTGAATGTGCTACAAATTTGAGTCTTTCAATGTTTTACTGTGGAAAAATGCTAAGGTAGCTATGCTTAGATACTGACTTAATCATCCTCCTCAATAGTGAACCCAGAAGAGGCTCTACCAGATGGAGGAAGCCCCCAGGCATGCCTCCTGCACTTTGGTACAACTTATTAATGATGGGTTTGCAGACTTTCTCCAGCTCTTTCTGTTGGTGTTCAAATTCTCCTTTCTCTGCAGTCTGATTCTTATCAAGCCAGTTGATAATTTCATTGCATTTATCAAGAATCTTTTGTTTGTCTTGTTCATTGATCTTGCTTTGACGTTTTTTATCTTCAACTGTTGCTTCCATATTAAATGCATAAGATTCAAGTGAATTTTTAGAGGACACCTTATCCCACTTTTCACATCTTCAGCTTTGTACTTCTCAGTTTCCTGAACCATCCATTCAATGTCTTCCTTACTCAAGCAGCCCTTGTCATTAGTGATGATAATTGTGTTCTCTTTTCCAGTACTCTTATCCACAGCAGAAACATCGAGTATACCATTGGCATCAATATTGAAAGTGACTTTAATCTGAGGAACACCACAAGGTGCAGGAGGTATGCCAGTAAGTTCAAATTTGCCAAACAGGTTGTTATCCTTGGTCATGTGTGTTCACCTTCATAAACCTGAATGAGTACCCCTGGATGGATGTCATAGTAGGTTGTAAAATCTGTGTCTGCTTGGTAGGTATGGTAGTATTGTGCTTGAATGCAGTCACAACTCCACCAGCAGTTTCAATACCAAGGGAAAGAGGTGTGACATCCAGAAGCAATAAATCTTGAATATTTTCAGACTTGTCTCCAGATAAGATGGCTGCCTGGACAGCTGCACCATAAGCAACAGCCTCATTAGGGTTAATACTGTTGTTCAATTCTTTGACATTGAGGAAATCCTAAAGTAGTTTCTGAATCTTGGGAGTACAGGTAGAGCCACCCACCAGGACAATGTCATGGATCTGTGACTTGTCTAGCTTGGCATCCCTAAGAGCTTTCTCCACAGGATTCAGGGTGCCATCAAATAGGTCAGCATTGAGTTCTTTAAATCGGCTGAGTAATGGAGGTATAGAACTCTATGCCTTTATACACAGAATCAATTTTAATACTGATCTGGGTGCTAGAATAAAGGGTGCACTTTGCACATTCATAAGCAGCGTGGAGGCAGCGAACAGCCCTCTAATTGTCACTAACATTCTTCTTACGCTTGTGCTTAGACTCAGCAATAAAATGGTTGATGATTCGGTTGTCAATGTCTTCTGCACCTAAGTGGGTATCTGGCGGACACCATCCTGCCAAGGAGCAGAACAGCGAGAAGCCTTATGCATGAAAAGTTCATTGCTTAGCAAAGCAACAATGAATGTCCTCCTTGGTTAGCAAAGCTACAAGGGATGATCCATGCAGGGGACCCGCGGTTTCTAGCTTTCCCTTGGAAAAATAGTTTATCTCTGATTTCCTTATAAGAAGTTTTAGAAAATCTTGCATAATCATTAGATACTTTAAACAAACCTCATGTTATAATAGTTGCCTTTAACATTAACATTAACTTTCATACCATATTCAATCTTATGTAGTTATAAAAATTAATTTTTACATTAACAATAAGTTTTAACATTAGATGTAACCACACTAACTAAAGTTTTAGCAATTCAAGCTTAAAATTGTAAGAAACATTCCAGGTGGTTTTAGTCAAGGACATTAAGGCTTTTAGAAAGCAGCTTAGGAGACAGTCAAGGGCAGTGAGAGCTAGGGAACAGAGGCAGGAATTTGATTAGAAGTTTTAAGAAATTGTTAACATGAGAGAATTACTGTTTTGTTCTTAACTATGAAACTTTAGGGTACTTTTATTTTCTTGTTTTTATTGTTTGATCAATTATATGTATGACCAGTTATAGTAAAAATATGTATTTGATTGTAAGCTGTAACTAATGAATCTACAGAAAGTAATAGATGTTGGTAAAGATAGAAATTAAGATGTAGAACTTTGTTTAAAATTAACCTTACACTTTAGGGAGGATTAGAGAGAAACACAGTCACTCACAGAAGGCAGACGTTATCAAAGTAACTAAGGAGTAACTAAGGAGTGTAGATACGCAGGAATGTTTGGTGACCTTGTGTTCCTCTTGTACCTTTGATGTAACAATATAATATTTGATTGATTTGTAACTGCTTGTATGTGACTGTTATGAGATCATAGCATATTCTAAATGGGATATAAGAAGCAACAATTTTTGAAATAAAGAGAGTCATCAGAGAGAGAGTCATCATTACCATCATCTGCCTGAGACTCAAAAATGACCCATTGACTTTTTGAGTTTTTTTTTTTTTCATTCAGCCAACTCCACATCCTCTTTCAAGAGTCTCCTAATAATTTGTCGAGGCTGGTCCCCGGCAGGTGTCTCCAGCTGTGGATTTGACCTAAAAAATTCTATCTTCAATAGTGAGTATTGACAAATCAAAATTTCTTCCTCCTAAGTCAAAGATCAGCACATTTCTTTGAGCATGAACCTTTTTGTCTATGCCATAGGCAATAGCAGCAGCAGGTTGATCAGCATTGATGATCCTGAGTACGTTGAAGCCACCAGTGATTCCAGCATCTTTGGTGGCCTGACACTGAATAGTTAAAGTAGACTGGTACAATGACAACTGCATTGGTAACAGTCTTTCCAGGGTAGGCTTCTGTGATTTCCTTCATCTTTGATAGAACCATAGAGGACACTTCCTCTGGATAGAAAAATTTTGGTCTCTCCCTTATATTCTAATTAGACCTTGGGCCTGCCGGCATCATTCACCACCATGAATGACCAATGCTTCATATCAGACTGGACAACAGTGTCATCAAATCATCTTCCAAAGAAACATTTGGCACCAAAAAAAGTGTTAGTAGGATGTATAGCAACTTGATTCTTTGCAAAATCACCAATCAATAGTTCGGTGTCAGTAAAAGCAACATCACTTGGGGTGGTTCAGTTGCCCTGATCATTTGCGATGATATCCATTTTCCCATGCTGGAAGACACCCATACAGGAGTAGGTGATGATAAGATCAATGCCAAATTCAGGTCCCATAGGCATGATTGATCAGCTGAAGTCTGGATTAAGAGCAAAAAAGCAGACTGCAAGGCTGCCAACCCGAAAAATAAGCTGCAAAGGCTTTTGACTGTATGGATCATGACAAGCTCTGGAAAACACTGCAAAGAATGAGTATTTCAGAACAATTAATTGTACTAGTGAGGAACCTGTATATAGACTAAGAGGAGGTCATTTCAACAGAACAAGGAGACAGTGAATTGTTTAAAATCAGGAAAGGTGTGCACCAGGATTGTATTATTTCACCATGCTTATTAAATCTATATGTTGTTGTTGTTGTTAGGTGCCATAGAGTTGGTACTGACTCAAAATAACCTTATGCAAATTGGAACAAAACACTGCCTGATCCTGGGCCAACCTCACTACTGTTGCCACACTTGAGTCCATCGATGCTGCCACTTGGTCAATCCATTTCGTTGGGGGTCTTCCTCTTTTGCTCTGACACTCTGCCTTACCAAACATGATATCCTTCTCCAGTAACTGTCCCTCCTGACAATATGTCCAAAGTATGAGAGACTGAGTTTGGCCATCTTGGCTTCTATGGAGCACTCTGACTGCATTTCTTCCAAAATGGATCTACTGCTTCTTTTGGCAGCCCATGGCACTTTCAATATTCTCTTCCAACACGATAACCCCAAAGCATCAATTCTTCTGTGGTCTTCCTTATTCACTGTCCAGCTTTCTCATCCATATGAGGTTATTGAAAATATGATGGTTTGGGTCAGGTGCACCTTAGTCATCAAGCTGACATCTTTGCTCTTCAACACTTTAAAAAGGTCTTGTGCCTCAGATTTGTCTAATACAATATGTCATTTGATTTCTTGACTGCTCTTCCTTGACTGTTGATAGTTGATCCAAGAAGAATGAAGTCCTTGACAACTTCAAACTTTTCTCCATTGATAAGAATATTGTTTATTGGTCCAGTAGAGAGGATTTTTGTTTTCTTGACATAGAGATGCAATCCATACCAAAGGCTGTGCTGTTTGATTTTCATCAGTAAATGTTTTAAGTCCTCTTCACTTTAAGCAAGCAATGTTGTATCTTCTGCATATCGCAGGTTGTTAATGAGTCTTCCTCCAATCCCGATGCCAAATTTTTCTTCATATAACCCAACTTCTCAGATTATTTGCTCAGCATACAGGATAAATAACTATGGTGAAAGAATATAACTTTGTCACACACCTTTCTTAATTTTAAAGCATTCAGTGTTCCCGTATTCTGTTAGAACAACTGCTTCTTATTCCAAGTACAGATTCCTCATGAGCACAATTAAGTGTTCTAGAATACTCATACTTTGCAATGTTGTCCATAGATTGTCATGATCTACACGATCAAAAGCCTTTGTGTAGTCAATAAAGCACAGGTAAACATCTTTCTCATATTCTCTGCTTTTAGCCAAGATACATCGGACATCAGCAATGATATCCCTTGTTCCATGGCCTCTTCTGAATTCAGCTTGAACCTCTGGAAGTTTTCTGTCAATGTATGCTTGCAGTCGTTTCTGTGTTACCTTTAATAAAACTTTACTTCCATGGAATATCAAAGAGATTGTCTGATGATTTCCTCATTCCGTTGGGTCACCTCTCTCTGGAATGGGCACAAATAGGTATCTCTTCCAATCAGTCAGCCAGATAGTTGTCTTAGAAATTTCTTGACAGAGATGAATTAATGCCTCCTGTGATGCCTCACCTTATTGAAAAATTTCAAGTTTTATTCCATCAATTCCTGATGCCTTGTTAAATCTATATACTGAGCAAATAATCTGAAAATATGGATTTTATGAAGAATAATGTGGCATCAGGATTTGAGGAAGACACAGTAACAAACTGCAATATGAAGATGATACAACATAGCTTGCTGAAAGTGAAAAGGACATAAAATAATTACCAATGAGATCAAAGGCCACTGCCTTCATCCAGGGTTGCACTCAATGTGAAGATGTTAAAATTGTCATCACTGAACCAACAAAAACATCATGATGCATGGAGAAATTTTGAAATTGTCGAAGACTTCATTTTGTTTGGTTCCACCATCCAGATGCTTGAAAGCACCAGTCAAGACATCAAACAAGTTTTGGGCTATAGTAGTGAAAACCAGGTAGGGAATGCTCGGTGGTGAAGGGACAGGGATCTTATGAAGGAAGTGCTCATAGAACAACTCCGGAGCTCTGGATCTAGCACAAGATCCAGGTTGTCAGTTTCCTGCTCTCACAAGGAAAAGAAAAAAAAAAAATCACAACATTAAGGGAAATACTACAAGTTAGGAATCTGGACTCTCTCTGCAGTGATCCTGCCCTGGCAGAGTTTAGAGAGCGGGGCTACAGTCGATAGGGCTCAGAAAACAAGAGCTACAAGTGGTGCAGAGACATTTGCAAAAAAGAGAGGCATGGGAGATTACACATTTTACCCTCTTATTTACCTGTTCTTCCTACTTTGCTCAGCACGGACAACATCAGGTGGGACTGTTTTCCCAAGGTACAGAGAAAGGGAGCTTGGTGGCGACTTATGATATAAGCTGCAGAGACATAGCCCTAAAACTTTCTCCTTAGGGACCCTTTGTGGCTGTGCACCTTGGAATTGGTTCCAACTTCAGGCACCCCTGTGCCGAGTTTCTGGGGCTGTAGATTTTTGAGTGATCGGAGCACCTAGCCTTTCTCCCATGGTGTGGCTGGTGGTTTCGAGCTGCTTGCAGATCACGACCCCATTCGTGGCTGCTGTGCTACCTGAGTTCCCTGCATAGGACCCACATAAAGCAATCTGTAAATCCCCAACATAAAAGGACTCAACCATATCAAGAATTGCGCTCTGCACACACAGATACCTAACTGACCTTCAGAGAGAAGAACAGTGGATAATCTTTCTCCCATTAACTTTTCAATATCTACCTGCACACCTCTATTGAAGTGACTAGAGGAGGGGCCTGAACGAACTGACACCCTCACCCATGGCTGGAGGCTTCTACCTTGCACACACACTGCCAATGTAGCTCGGGACATTTGACCACAGCTTCATTTCTGTTCCAAAGTAGTGGGTTTTGTTTCTGCATTCATAATAATACTTCTGTTTATGGCCCTTTTATTCACATATCTTTCCAGGAGGTGGGAGTTTTTTCTCCCTACATTACCCAAGAAGAGACAGCAATTATGGCCATATAAATAAGCTATAAGCATATCCCATAATATTCCATCTTTGAGACAAGAGCCCACAATAGCTGCTAATCATTACATGCGCAAAGAGAAGCCTATCTCATGATAATATTCACCAGAATACATCCAGTAAGCTTAATAACAAATAACAAACACCCAATTAAGCTTAAAAAAAAAAACACACATTATTATTGGAAATGACAAATACAAAATAACAAACGATATCAAAACATGGCCAAAAACAGAAAAGAGTGGCTGAGACAAATGAGCTGGAGACAGACAAAAACTTTCTAGAGAAGGAAGAGCAGGTTTTGGATATGCCTGAGAAAGAATTCAGAAGAATGATATGGAAACAAATTCAAATGCTCAGGAAAGGGGTGGAGGAAAACAAGGAAAAAGTTAGGAAAGTACTACAGGAGCAATCAAATAAGAATGATAGAGCATTGGAAACAATTCAAAGCCTGAAAAAAGAGGTCCAGATGATTAATAATAAGATATCAAAAATGGACAATACACTGAAAAGGGAAAGGAGCAGAATAGAAAAGATGGAAGCCAGAACAAGTGAGCTGGAAAACAAATCTCTCACTACTGTTAAAAAAAGCTGAAAAAAGGATTTAAAAAATCTGAAGAGAGTCTAAGATTCATGCTGGATTACATGAAAAGGAACAAATTAAGAATTATTGGCATTCTGGAACACGAAGAAGCAGAGAAGTCCACAGAGGAGACAGTTGAAGAGCTTCTGGAAGAAAATTTCTCTAACATCTTGAAAGATGAGAAGATAAACATTCAAGAATCTGAACATACCCATGGAAGGATAGACGACAAAAGAAAGTCACCAAGACATATAATAATCAAGATCTCTAAAATCAAAAACGAAGAGAGAATACTAAAAGTAGCCAGGGAGAAGAGAAATGTCACTTATAAAGGCAAGCAAATCAGATTAAGTACTGATGATTCAGATCAAACCATTCAGGCAAGAAGG
>NW_006409146.1:144724-155148 GCF_000296735.1 Chrysochloris asiatica
CATAAATAACTCTCATTAGAAACCACATGGGCAATGTCACAACCAAACAAATCAAAAGGATAATAACAGAATACTATGAAGAGTTGTACTCCAACAAATTCAAAAACTTAGAAGAGATGGATATATTTCTAGAAAAACATGACCTACCTAAACGTACTCAGAATGAAGTAGAAAATTTGAACAAACCTATAACAAAAAAAATATTGATCAGGTCATCAAAAAACTCCCCAGCAAAAGAAGTCCAGGCGAAGATGGATTCACTGGTGAGTTCTACCAAGCATTCAGGGAAGAACTGTCACCAATTCTACTCAAAGTAATGCTGAGATATAGAAGAGGATGGAAAACTCCCTAATATTTTTATGAAGCAAGCATAACCCTCATACCAAAACCAGAGAAGGACATCACTAAAAAAGAAAACTATAGACCAATATCCCTCATGAACATAGATGCAAAAATTCTCAACAAAATCATAGCCAACAGAATCTAACAGCACATCAAAAAATAATACATCATGACCAAGTGGGTTTCATAAAAGTCATGTAAGGATAGTTCAACATTAGAAAAACAATCAGCTTAATCCATCATATAAATAAGAAAAAGGAAAAGAACCACATGATCATATCGATTGATGCAGAAACGGCATTTGAAAAAATCCAACATCCGTTCCTGATAAAAACACTCAACAAAGTAGGAATTGAAGGGAAATTCTTCAATATAATCAAGAGCATGTACACAAAACCAACAGCCTACATCACTCTCAATTGGGAGACACTGAAAACTTTCCCACTGCAAACAGGAACTAGACATGGATGCCCTTTTCCACCACTGTTATTCAATATTGTGCTGGAAGTTTTAGCCAGAGTTATACATCATAATAGAGAAATTTAGGGCATCCAAATTGGCAAAGAGTAAAACCCTCCTTCTTTATAGGAATAGACATAACCAGAGAAACAAAGGACTTATACAATGAAAATTATAAAACACTACTACAAGAAACCAAAAGAGACCTACAGAAGTGGAAGAACATACCATGTTCCTGGATAGGAAGACTCAATATCATGAAAATGTCAGTATTACCCCAAACAATTTACACATTGCATGAGGAGGAGATAATCTATTTAAGAAATGTTGCTGGCACAACTGGAAAGTGACATGCAAAAGACTGAAACAAGACCTTTATCTCATGCCCTGTACAAAAAATGAACTCAGCATGGATTAAGGATTTAAATGTGAATTCCAAAATTATGAAAGTCATCAATGAAAAAACAGGGACAAATGTGAGATCACTAATTCAAGGCATATACAGACACCAAACATTTTGAAAAGTACACAAACAAAAATAGACAAAATAGATGAATGGGACATACTAAACATTAAAAATTTGTGTGCATCAAAAGACTTCACCAAAATAATAAAAATGGAACCCACAGAATTGGAAAATATCTTTTGCAATGGTACATCAGGTAATGGTCTCATTTCTAAAATATATTTTATAATATGCAAAATACAAGAAAAAGACAAAATATCCCAATAAAAAAATGGGCACAGGACATGACTAGACACTTCACCAAGGAGGAGATCAGGTGGCCAACAAACATGTGAAGAAATGTTCACAATCAGTAGCTATCAGAGAAATGCAAATCAAAACAACAATGAGATATCATCTCACACCTGCAATAACAGCAAAGGTCAAAAGAGCAGAGAACAGCAAATGCTGGCAAGGATGAGGAAAGACTGAGACCCTCTTACATTGTTTGTGGGAATGTAAAATGGTCCAACCACTCTGGAAAGCAATATGGTGCTTCCTCAGAAGTTTGGAAATAGAAATACCTTATGACCCAACAATTCCTTTGCTTGGTATTTACCCACACGAAATACAAACCATAACGCAAGTAGATATATGCACACCAACGTTCAGAGCAGCACAATTTACAATAACAAAAGAATGGAGACAACCAAAATGCCCATCAATTCAAGAATGAATAAACAAACTGTGGTACATACACACAATGGAATAATATGCTACCTTGAAGAACAACAAAGCTTCAAGCCATTGTAGAACATGGATAAGCCTGGAGGACATTATGCCGAGTGAAATTGTTGTTGTTGTCAGGTGCCATCGAGTTGGAACTGACTCATAGCGACCCCATGCACAGCAGAATGAAACAATGTCCGATCCTGGGCCAACCTCACTACCGCTGCCACACTTGACACCATCAATAATGCCACCTGGCTGATCCATCTCGTTGGGTGTCTTCCTCTTTTTCTCTGACACTCCATCTTACCCAGCATGACATCCTTCTCCAGCGACTGTTCCATCCAGACAATATGTCCAAATTAATCAGTGAAATTAGTCACAGAAGGAGAAATACTGCAAAAGACCATTATTGTAAAAGACTAAGAAAAGAACCCACCCAAAAAGACAGGGGATCTATATACATAAGTGCTGATCACCAGTATGTATGGGATGACAGGTGGGGAGGGAGGGAGGGGAAGAAAGATCACAGGGTAGGGAATAGACATAGGAGAACCTAGGAGTTGAGGAGGCGGGCAACTGCTAATACACAAGAAAGGGGAGGGGAAAAAGAAGAAAAAGGCAGACTGCAGAACCATTGGGCGGGTCCGCATGGGCTGGGTGGGACAGAGGTAAATGATGATGTATGCACAACCTTGGAATAACAGGGCTTCAGGATACAGGGATTGAGGTATGGCTTCAGAGAGGAAAAGAGGAGAATAATAGTAGGATGCTTGGCTGTCTTTTGAATCTTGGCTCCCTTGCCTACCATTGTGAAATAGACACTTGGCGGGGGATGGGAGGGGAGCCAGAAATTTCACAACAGAAAACATGTAAACCCATCTTCAGCATATAACTGACTGGAATACCTTCTTGAGGGGGCCTGGAAACTGCCCATACCCAAAATGGGGGGGGGGGGGGAGGGGTTTGTAAAGGCAACAAGTGTCTGGCTTACAAGCTTTTAAGAGGGAGCCTAGTTCCACATGGGGCAGGGATAGGCAGAACCTCCAATGAATGATTTCCAAACTGTTGGGACCGGGCTGACGAAAGGAAATGGGGATAAGATTCTTGTGGTACAACAGTGAATACCTGCTGTGAGGACTGACTAAAAGTAGGAAATGTTGAGGCAGATTTTTTTCTCTCTCTCTCTTTTTTTTTTTTTTTTTGGCAAAAGGAGGAGAGTGATTGATTTTGCAGCTCAGGAGTGGAGGTCCCTGGGACCATCAAGCGAGAAGAGCAGCAAGTGTGACCCTACCAGAGAGTCAGTGAGGCCATCCATGGAGACACAGATGATGGCATAGACAGATGGAGTGGCTGGGGACACGGAACTCAGGGAGAGAGAGTTGTTTGCTGACAGCCGGGGGAACAGGCCTATAGGGTGTATCCTTTGGTTATTTGATGATGCATGGAGTGGATTGTAATCATTGCAATGAAATGAAATACAATACGATGAATGTGAAGTTGAAGTGGGGCAGAGGCAAATATTGATATATGCACAACCTTGGAACAACAGGGCTCTGGGATACAGAGATTGAGACATGGTTGGAATGGGGAAAAGGGGGGAAATAATTTTAAGATGCTTGGCTGTCTTTTGAATCTTGGTTTCTCTGGCATACCATTATAAAATAGACACTAAAGGGGGAGAGAAAGGAATAGCCAGAAATACCACCATAGAAAGCTTGTAAGTCTGTTTTCTGCCTATAACTGATTGGAATACCTAAAATGAGGCTACATTGTGCCCAGTGAAGGAGGCTTCCTGCGGAGCCTGGGCATTACACAAGACCATAGGTGGAATCCTGAACAGCATCCAGAATCTTCTGAGGGGAAATTTCCATTGAAAGGACAAGCAGACCAGCCTGGAGTGGCCAGAAGAACAGAGGATACTTCCTGAAAGAAAGACTGACAGAAAAATACAAAACAATATAGGCAGATTGACTGATTACTACAAGAACAAACAAGTGGCTCACCCGGAGCATCAAGGCAAGTGGTTGGGTCCCCTTTGGGACAAACCCCCTGCTAATATTAAGACTCAATGGGAATACATATTCTCCTTGGTGACCGTGTTCAACACTGATAAAGGGAAGTGAGGGAAATGCAGCAATGAAGCTGTGGCAAGTCCAGGGGACTCTTGGACCCAGAGTCAGTGACATAGCCACAGAGGACTAGAATGGAGACTGAAGCATCCAGCTGATAAGAAGAGAGGACACAAGCATAAGTACACTCACACTTGTAGATAATATCCACTTGACCTGGCTTCAATGGTTTAATTATAGCTCAACTAGAAGAGTAAAGAAGAGGAAAAAAATGAGTAATCTGATGAACTTGACCTATACCTATGGAAGCAGTAGTTCAAAAGAGAGAACAAATCTTTGCAATGAGGATCATTTCCACCCCCTCCACACATGGAGCGGGCAGGGATGGGTAACTTGGGTATTGGCTACCCAGAATGGGGGTGCTACAAAGGCAAGATGTGACTGACTTACTAGCATTCAAGAGAGAACCTAGATCCTGAGGGCATGGAGCAAGGTAGAATCTCCACTGAGTAATATCCAATCTGTGTAGCTGGGGCTGATGAAAGGAGATGAACATTGGTCTCTTCTGATACAGTAGTGAATAATTGTTATCAGGACTGATTGTAAGGGCTAGAAATGTAAAAGTAGACATTTTGTGGCAAAGAGACAGGAGTGATTAACCTTGCAGTTAGGAGCGGAGGTCCCTGGGTCCATCGATGAAGAAGAGCGGAGAATGGAACCTTACCCAGAGAAGCAGTGATGCCATGGATGGAGGCAGAGATAATGACATGGGGAGATGGAGCAGCTGGGGACTTTGGACCTGGAGAGGAACAGAGGCTGTGTGTGGGCGACTAGGGGGCAGGCTTGCAGGGTATACCCTTTGGATGATGGATGATGCATGGAGGGGATTGCAACCATGGCAAGGAAATGATATATGACAGGATCAATGTGAAGCTAATGTCCTCTCATGAAAACTATTACATAATTCACAATAAAGCACTAAAAAAAAAAGAAAAAAATCAAATGATGTATTGCATTATGTAAATCTATTTCAGAAGATCTTTTCAAAGTGTTCAAGATCAAAAATGTCAGTCTGATGGCTAAAGTGTGCCTGATACAAGCAATGGTATTTTGAAAAGCCTCATATGCATGTGAAAGTTGGTTAATGAATAAGGAAGACAGTTGAAGAATTAATGGATTTTGAGTTAAGTTGTTGGAGAAGAATATTAAAGGTATCATGGACTAACAGAAGAGAAAACATACCTGTCTTTCAAAAAGTATAAATAGTGTGTTACCTAGAATCCAAGTTGGCCAGACTTTGTCTGTCATACTTTGGACATAATATCTGGAAGGACTATTCCCTATACAAGGATATCATGCTTAGTAAAGTGTAGGGACAGTGAGAAAGAGGGAAACCCCCAATGAGATGGACTGACACTGGGCCAGCAACTGTGGTCACAAGCAGATCAAAAACTGAGGATGGCACAGGACCAGGCTGTGTTTCGCTATATTATACATAGGGTCGGTATAGGTTCAAAGTGACTTCAAGGCACTTAATTACAACAAATTTATGGTATTTGTATTATACCAGTCCTAGAAAATTGAGATGCTTAGTGTAGGTAAAAGTTTAACTATTGTTGAAGGGAAATTTAAGGAGAAACTGATAGTAAAATTATTTCTTGTTATGAGTTGTTGTAGAATCAGTTCCAGCTCATAGTGATCCTCTCTGTTTCAGAATAGAAATGCTGCAGAGCTTTTTAATTTTTTTCATTATAATCTTAATGGAAACAGATTAGAAGGCCTATCTTCTGCTGTATCTATGGGTGAGTTCAAATTGGCAAACTTTTTCAGTCAAATGAAAGCAATTTACACCACCTAACAACCTGTAAAATAATTTATTATTAAGTTCCTTTGAGTTGGTTCTGACTCATAAAGACCCTATGCACTACAGAATTAAACATTGCCCTGTAATGCACCATCCTCACAATTGTTATATTCAAGTTCATTGCTGCTGCCATTGTATCAGTATATCTTGTTGGGTGTCTTTTTTTTTGGGGGGGGGGTGACCCTCCACTTTACTAAGTCTGATGCCCATTTCCAGGGACTGGTTTTTCCTGACAACATGTTTGAATATGAGAGATGAATTTGCACCATCCTGTCTTCTAAGGATCATTTTGATAGTACTTCTTTCAACACAGACTTGTTTGTTTTTTCTGACAGTCTATGGATTCTTTTAGTATTCTTCTCTAACTCCATATTTAAAATGCATTGATTCATCTATGATCTTCTTTATATAAGTTATAAAAAAAACCTTTGGTATTTGTAAACTATTTTCTATCCTTGAGAATATAATGTACTGTGAAGTTTATGCTAGGGAGGAAGTTATTCATTGACTGTTTTACTAACTAAGGAAAAAGCAAACAATAGGCATTAGATAAAATTAAATGGTAAAGGTGTCAGGGACTTGTTTTACTTCAGATATTGGTTGTTTGTGAAAAATCTCCAAAGGATATAGTCTAAATTTTGGATTAAACAAATAGAGAGCCAATGTAATTTAAAGTTGAGAAACTTATTATGCACACCAAGGGAAATAAGTAGAATTATCTGCATGCATATGTAAATGAATCAGAACACTCTGGGGGTATACTAGGGCATCAGAATTGATGATTGAATGGAAGTATATATTGAAGCAATTTGAGAATAAATACAAATAGAATATTGGATTTCACAAACAATAAAAATTGTTGATTTTTTTTTTAATTAATAAAATTAAGTTTTTACAACAAGCTTAGATTTACTAAAATGCAAATGTATATGTGATGGCTTCTGCCATGAATCATAGTTTCAGGAGGATATTCCTTGGTGGCCAACCACCATGTGCAGACAGAACTTTGGAAACTCCTTATGGTGTCTATCATTTTTCTCACCCAGGTGATGTATGTTTGTCTTTGTCTTGTTTCCAATCTTCTTTAAGACTTAATTAAGAGTCTGCATAATATTCATACCTTTGAAAATAGGGTCTCTTTTTATCCCTATGTCATTTGTTTGCTTTGTTTATAATACGATTGGAGAAAATGACCCTGTACAGGGTTTCCGAGTCTGTAAATCTTTATGGGAGCAGAAACCCTCATATTTCTTCCATAAACAGCTGATAGTTTCAAACTGCTGATCTTGGGGTTAACAACCTGATTCATAACCACTATGCTACCAGAATTTCATATACATGTGTATGTATATTTATATTTAAGTTTATATGTATACTTGTTGTTATGTGTCATGGAGTCGGTTCCGACTCATAGTGACCCTGTACAGGGTTTCCGAGTCTGTAAATCTTTATGGGAGCAGAAAGCCTCATCGTTCTCCCCCAAAACAGCTGGTAGTTTAGAACTGCTGTTCCTGAGGCTTGCAGCCCGATTCATAACCACTACGAGCTCTGGTAGCGTAGTGGTTACGAATAGGGCTGCGAACCTCAGGGTCAGCAGTTCGAAACTACCAGCTGTTTCCCGGGAGAAAGATGAGGCGTTCTGCTCCCGTAAAGATTTACAGCCTCGGAAACCCTGTACAGGGTCGCTATGAGTGGGAACCGACTCCACGGCACATAACAACAATAACAACAAATATATATATATATCTGGGTGTCGTATTGTGGCATAGTGGGATAATGCACTGGCCACAGATGATTTGAACTGCAAGGTTGGTGGTTTAAATCCACTAGCTACTACTCAGAAACCATATACAGGGTAATTGTGTGTTACAAGCAACTCAACTACCCTTACCAACAACTCATCAGAGTTGCAGTGACTATTTATTTAACTGTAAGTTGATAGATTCACCAGTCATCTGTCAGTTTGTTGTACTGTTGTGAGTTGTGAGTTGCTGTGATTCTGGAAGCTATGCCACTGGTATTTTAAATACCAGGAGGATATTTAAATACCCATGATGGACAGGTTTCAGATGAGCTTCCAGTCTAAGACAGACTAGGAAGATTGGTGAACTACTGAATATTTAAGTCTCTGAAAACCTTATGAATAGCAGAGAAACTGTCAGATAGGGTGCCAGAAAATGAGCCCCTCAGGTTGGAAGGCACTCAAAATGTGACTAAGGAAGAGCTGCCTCTTCAAAGTAGAGTTGACCATGGTGATACGAATGGATTAAAACCCATGGGGGTAAAGCCTGAGGGACCTTCATTTATTGATGGGGCAGAACTCAAAATGAAAAGAAACAGCTGTACACATCCATCAATAATGGGAACATGGAATGTACGAAGTATGAATCTAGGAAAATTGGAAATTGTCAACAATGAAATGCATAAATATGGATATCTTAGGCATTAGTTTGCCTAAATGGACTGGTATTGGCCATTTTGAATCTGAGAATCGAATCACATGATTTACTATGCCGGGAATGACAAATTGAAGAGGAATGGTGTTGCATTAATGGTCAAAAAGAACATATCCAGATCAGTCATGAGGTAGAACACTGTCTGTGATAGGATAATATCACTGTGCCTATAGGGAAGATGTGTTAATACCACTATTATTCAAAATGCACACCAACCACTAAAGCCAGTGAGAATGAAATAGAAGAATTCTACCAACTTCTTCAATCTGAAAATGGTAACATGCAATCAAGATGTATTGACCATTACTAGTGATTGGAATGCAAAGGTTGGGAACAAAAAGGAAGGATCAGTGGTTGGAAAATATGGCCTTGGTGCTAGAAATGATAGTGGAGACAGCTTGATAGAATTCTGCAAAATCAATAATTTGTGCATTTAAAATACCTTCCTTATACAGCATAAGAGATGATTACACACATGGACCTCACCAAATGGAATACACAGAAATCAAATTTCTACATCTGTTGGGAAAGATAGTAGAAAACATCTGTCAAAATAAGACCATGGACAGATTGTGGAACAGACCATCTATTGGTTTTAAGCAAATTCAAACTGAAGCTGAAGAAATTGAAAACAAGTATGACCTTGAATATATCCCACCTGAATTTAGAGATCATCTGAAGAACAGATTTGTTACATTAAACACTTAAGACCGAAGACCCAAAGAGTTGTGAGATGACATCCAGTACATCATACATGAAGAAAGCAAAAATTCATTAAGAAGACAGGAAAGAAGGAAAAGATCAAAATGGATATCATAAGAGACATTGAAACTTACTCTCCAGTATAGAGATGCTAAATTAAATGGAAGAAATGAAGAGGTACAAGAAGAACAAATATGTCAGCTTAAGGACTAATGTGCACCTGCCCCAAGCCATGATATTTTCAATAACTTTATATGCATGCAAAAGCTGGACAGCAAATAAGGAAGTCCATAGAAGAATTGATGCTTTTGAGTTATAATGTTGGAGGAGAATATTGAAAGTGGCATGCACTGCAAAAAAAACAAACAGATCTGTATTGGGAGAAGTACAGCCAGAGCGCTCCTTGGAGGCCAGAATGGCCAAACTTCATCTTTGATACTTCAGACATATTGTCAGGAGGAACCAGTCACTGGAGAAGGATATCATATTTGGTAAGGTGGAGGGTCAGAGAAAAAGAGGAAGACCCCAGCAAGATGGATTGGCAAAATGGCAGCATCAATGGGCTGAAACATTTCAACAATTGCGAGGGTGTCCCAGGATTGGACTGTGTTTCATTCTGTTATGCATAGGGTCACTATGAGTTGATACTGACTCGATAACACCTAACAACAACAACAATAAGTTGTTAGATAGGTAGATAGATAGCTACTATTACTGCTACTTTAACAAACTGCTGCCAGAAATTTAAGCCGGGTTTAAAAGAAAAATGGAAAAAGGGATATTGCTGCTATCAGATGACTCTTGACTGAAAGCAAATATATTTACTTGTATTTTATTGATTATGCAAAAGATTCAAATATATGGAAAACAGGAAAAATGTGTGTTACTGTTTTATGTTCTCACCATAGGATTTCAAACACTATGCTGAGCAAATACTCCAGGAAAATGAACTATGTGAAGAACCCTGGGTCGGGATTGGAGGCAGAGACATTAACAAACTGGGACATGCAGATGACACAATCTTGTCTGTTGAGAGCAAAGAGGACTCAAAGAACTTACAGTTGAAGAACCAAGAGCATTTCCTTTAGTATGCATTACAAGTCAATGTAGAGAAAACAAAAATCCTTCAAATTGGACCATCATGATAAATGGTGAAAATATTGAAGCTGTCATGGACATCATACATGAAGGAAATAAAAGGTCATTAAAAAGAAAGGAAAGATAAATAAGGTGAAAAAAGAATATCAGAAGTGACTCTGAAATATGCTCTTGAGCATGTTGTTGTTGTTGTTAAGTGCCGTCGAGTCGGTTCCGACCCATAGCGACCCTGTACAGGGTTTCCGAGGGTGTAAATC
>NW_006409146.1:155248-160381 GCF_000296735.1 Chrysochloris asiatica
GCTGGTAGTTTCGAACTGCTGACCTTAAGGTTCGCAGCCCGATTTGTAACCACTACGCTACCAGATGCTGAAACCAATAGAAGAAATAAGCAATTAAAAGAGCTGAAGAGGAAATATGAAAGAGAAGTTTGAGAAGACAGAACTGAAGTTAGAAAATCAAAAGGGAAGAACACACTCAGCATTTTTTCAAACTAAATAAGCCTTCAAGAGGAAAATGAAGCCTTGGCTTACAATAATGAAGACTCTATCAGCAAAATATTAAATTATACAGAAAGCATTAAAAGAAGATGGAAGTAATACAGAGTCACTGTACCAAAAAGAAATGGTTTATGTTCAAACATTTCAAGGGTTGTTGTTGTTTAGTGTTGTTGAGTTGGTTCTGATTGATAGCAACCCTGTATAGAGTTTCCAAGGAGTGGCTGGTGAGTTTGAACCACCAAATTTGTGGTTCAAAATGACCTTGCAGTTCAGTGCTTTAAAGAACTGATGGTACTGAAGAAATCAATCTAAGTTGCACTGAAGGCATTGGCAAAAAAAAAAAAAAAAAACAAGGCTTCAGGAATTCATGTAATATAAATTGAAATCTTTCAACAAACATATGAGGCACTAAGATGCTCACTCATCAATGCTAAGAAATGTGGAAGACAGCTACTTGTACAACCAATGGAAAGAGATACATATTTGTACCCATCCCAAAGAAAGGTGACACAAAAGAATGTGGAAATCATTAAATAATTTCATTGCTATCACATGTCAGAAAAATTTTGCTTAAGATAATTCAAAAAATGGTTGCAACAGTACATTGACAGGGAAATGCCCGAATATCAAGCTAGATTCAGAAGAGGACATGGAATGAGGGACGTCATTGCAGACATCATATGGATCTTGGATAAAAGGGAGCAAAGAGATCATTTGGAAGACTAAGATGCACATAACTAAAGTCACCGTATTTTCAACCACCTAAAGGCAAGGTCAGCAGTTCAAACAGTCATTTCTCAGAATGAGTTGGAATCTACTCGAGGGCAGTTAACAACAACAACAACATATGTGAAAGTTGGCAATGAATAAGAAATATAGAAGAAAAATCAATGCACTTTAATTATGGTGTTGGAGAAGGATATTAAAAGCATCAAGGAATGCCAGAAAACCAAACAAATCTGTTTTGGAAGAAGTGCGCCTAGAATGCTCCTTAGAAGTCAGCACGGTGAGACATCATCTCTAATAGTTCAGACATGTTATCAGGATGGACTGGTTCATGAAGGACATTATACTTGGTAAATCAGAGGGTCAGGGAAAAAGATGAGAGATGAATTGATGCAGTGGAAGCAACGATGGTCTCAAAAGTAACAGGGATTGTGAGAAATACATAGGAACTTTCTGTTGTGCAAATATTCACTATTAGAGTGAGCAAATTCAACAGCACCCAAAAACCATAAAAAATGTTGAATTATGCTGGAAGACATCAGAAGATAGAAGAAATGCAGAAAACCACTGTAACAAGAGTTCATAAATGTTCAGTCATTACAAGTTGTAGCATGTAACTGATAACCAAAATTATTGAAGGAAGAAGTCTAACCTTCATTGAAGGCATTACAGAAAAACTAGGTTCAACAAACTGACTAAATTGAGATGTGTCAGCATTGGGTTGCTTGCTCAAATATTCCAAAATATTTGGAAGACAGCTTCCTGACCAGTTAGCTGGAAGAGATCCATATTTTTGACCATTGCAAATTAAGGAGACCCAACAGAATGTGAAAATTTCATTAATATTAAACAACAGTAAAATTTTGATGAATGTGATTCAAAATGGTTGTAGGAATTTATCAACAGGAAATTGCTAGATATTCAAGCTGTATTCAGAAGAACACAGAATAGGGATTAGTTTCTGATGACAGATGGATCTTGACTGAAATTAGAGAATAACAGAAATGTGTTTTACTTACATTTTATTGACTACGAAAAGACATTTCCCTATAAGGATGATAACATATTATGAAAAAATATTGGAAGAATGAGAATTCCAAAACAGTTCATTGTGTTCGTGCGGAACCTGTACATAGACTAAAAGGCTGTCATTCAAACAAAACAAGGGGACACTATGTGGTTTAAAATAAGAAAAGTTGTACATATGTATATATATTGATTGTTTGGTTGGGTGGGTGGGCATGTGTTGTGTAGTTGGTTTGACGCATAGCGATCCTGTATGGGGTTTCCAAGGCTGTAAATCCTTATGGGAGCAGAAATCCTAATCTTTCTTCTGTGGAACAGCTGGTAGTTTTCAACTATTAGTCTTGAGATTAGCATCTCAACTCCTAACCATTATGCAACTAGAGCTCTCTCTCTCTGTATATATATATAGATAGATATAGATATATATAAGGAGCTCTGGTAGCGTAGTGGTTACGAATCGGGCTGCGAACCTTAAGGTCAGCGGTTTGAAACTACCAGCTGCTCCGCAGGAGAAAGATGAGGCTTTCTACTCCCGTAAGGATTTACACCCTCGGAAACCCTGTACAGGGTCGCTATGGGTCGGAACCGACTCGACGGCACTTAACAACAACAATATATATATATATATATATACATCATATAAGGGGGCTTCAAAAAAAAAGTTCATGAAAAGATTCCATTTTCTTCTAAGTATATTTTTCCATGAACATTTGCAGTCTCTCAAATTTTATGATGATAAAATACACCAGGAAACTGGATTATATGAAAAATAATGCATAACAGAATTGGAGGAAGACTATCATACAGTTGAAAACATAGAGGACTTGAAGCACTTACTGATGAAGATCAAAGACTTCAGGCTTCAGTACAGCTTACAACTCAACATAAATAAAACAAAACTCCTCACAACTGGACCAATAAACAACTTCAATATAACAGGAGAAACTATTTAAATTGACATGGGATTTAATTTTAATTTGGATCCACAATCAATACCTGTGTAAGCAGGAGTCAATAAATCAAATAGCTTCTTATATTGGACAAACTTGTTGCAAAAGATCACTTTAAAGTGATTAAAAGCAAAGATATTACTTTGAGGACAAAACTGTGCCTACCTCAGGCATAGTATTTTAAGTATCCTCATCTGCATTAAAAAGCTGGACAATGAGTAATAAATATCTAAAAAGAATTCATGCATTTGAATTGTAGCATTTCTTACAATATTAAATATATCAGGCACTACAGTAAAAGCAAATAAATTAGTCTCCAAAGCAGTACATCTAGGATTCTCCTTAGAAGTGCAGATGGCAAAACTTTGTCTAACATACTTTGATCATGTTATAAAGAGGGGCCAGGGTATGAATAAGGACATCATGCTTGGTTAAAGAGAGAGTCAGCAAATAACAAAGACCACCTGAAAGGTGGATTGACATAGAGCTTACAACAATGGGCTCAAACATAGCAGTGATTGTGAGAATGGTACAGGACTGGACAGTGTTTCATTCTGATATGTATACAGTTGTGATGCATTGTAACTGACTTGTTGGCACCTAATAACAGCAACTGTATCACTTTATAAAATAAGTGATCATTCAGAAATAAAACATTTTTCATGCCACTGTACAGTTGAAAATACGTTGTCCTAGAAATGACAAATTTCATAGTCTATTAATATTTATTTCTTTCAGTAATCACTTACTATGTTAAAATCTCAAAAATAAATGGAAGGTATACACAGGGGCTGTGTATGGTGTGATGTGGGTTGATGCACCAGACTCCAAGGCAGTTTTAACTGCAAGGTGCAGAAAGCCTTATCTCTCTTATAAGGGCCTGGTGGATTCCATCAGGTGGTTGATTTGAGCTGCTGACCATGGGGTTCACAGCCATATTAACCAATACACTACCAGGCCTTGCACCTGCAAGATGGCAGATACGGTAGACGTGTAGTGAGGAGCTCCATCAACAACAACATGGAATACCAGGCCAAGAGGGCTCAAGAGATGGTGTTGGAACTCTGAACCTAATATAAAGGTATGTTTGGAGGATCGGAGGATCAGAGTGTTTACAGCTGGGAAATTTGCAGGAGAATCCAGAAATCCATTGTTTTCTGGATCAAGACACTCAGCTGTTCCTGGAGCTGACATCTGGGAGATAATATCTTGATTGTATCAGGATTGATAGTATCAGGAGAGAACATCTTGATTATATCTTAATTATATCAGGATTGTATCAAAATTGATAGTGAAATTAAAAGTGACAGTATTGACATAAAACCAAACGGCCATCACTCGTCTGTCTGTCGTGCTGTGGTGGATTGAGTTGCTGTGATTCTGAGGGTTATGCCACCGGTATTTTATATAACTAGCAGGGTCACCCGTGGTGGACAGGTTTCAGATGAGTTTGCAGACAAAGACAGACTAGGAAGAAAGAGTGAAAAACTACTTCCAAATTGCTAGTCACTGAAAACTCTATGAATAGCAGAGAAACACTGTCAGATACAAGACCGGAAGGTGGGGAGGCACTCAGAATGAGACTGGGAAAAAAAATGCCTCCTCAAAGTATAGTTGACCATGATGATGAGAATAGAGTTAAACTCGGGGGAGAAAAGCACACAGAACCTTCATTTACTGATGGGCGACAACTCAAAATGAAGACAAACAGCTATAAACAACAATTGAAAATCAGAACAAGGAATGTACCAAGTATGACTCTGGGAAAATTGGAAGTTGTCAAACATGAAATGGAACACATCAACATCGATATCTTAGGCATTAGTGAGCTGAAATGGACTGGTATTGGTCATTTTGACTCTGACAAGCACATGGTTTACTAAGCAGGGAATGACAAATTGAAACAGAATGGTGTTGCATTCATCGTCAAAAAGAACATATCCAGATCAGTCATGAGGTACAGTACTGTAAGTGATAGGATAATAACCATGCATCTACAGGGAAGACCAGTTAATACCACTATTATTCAAATATTCACCAACCACTAAAGCTTTGTTGTTGTTGTCAGGTGCCATCAAGTCGGAATCGACTCATAGTGACCCGATGCACAGCAGAACGAAACAATGTTCGATCCTGGGACAACCTCACTACCGCTGCCACACTTGAGTCCATCAATGATGCCACCTGGCTGATCCATCTCGTTGGGGGTCTTCCTCTTCTTCTCTGACCCTCC
>NW_006409146.1:163091-174775 GCF_000296735.1 Chrysochloris asiatica
AAACAACATTCTTATCAATGGAGAAAAGATTGAAGTTGTCAAGGACTTCATTCTTCTTGGATCAACTATCAACACTCGCGGAAACAGCAGTCAAGGGATCAGATGACGTATTGCATTAGGCAAATCTGCTGCACAGGAACTTTTTAAAGTGTTGAAGAGCAAGGATGTCAGCTTGAAGACTAAGGTGTGCCTGACCTAAGCCATTCTATTTTCAATAATCTCATATGGATGAGAAAACTGGGCAGTGAATAAAGAAGATCATAGAAGAATTGATGCCTTTGAGTTGTGGTGTTGGAGGAGAATACTGAAAGTGCCATCGACTCCCAAAAGAACCAACAGATCTTTTTTGGAAGAGGTGCAGCCAGAGCACTCCTTGGAGGCCAAGGTGGCTAAACTTCGTCTCTCATACTTTGGACATATTGTCAGGAGAGAACAGTTGCTAGAGAAGGACGTCATGCTGGGTAAGGTGGAGGGTCAGAGAAAGAGAGGGAGAGTCCCAACGAGATGGATCAGCTAGGTGGCATCATTGATGACTTCTAGCATGGCAGCGTTAGTGAGGTTGGCCCAGGATCGGACATTGTTTCATTTTGCTGTGCATGGGGTCGCTAATAATCAGTTCCGACTCGATGGCACCTGACAACAACAAATATACAGGGGCATTTTACAAAAACAAATTGTTGATGTTCAAGCACATCAAGTTCAAACACATCAAGAACCAATGGTCCCGAAAGAAGAGGTCCAAGCAGCACCGAAGGTATTCATGAAAAATAAGGCTTTAGTAGTTGACATAATAAAATTGAAATCTTTTGGCAGCTTTATGTAGCACTGGAGGTGCTCAATCTTCTATACCAAGAAATTTGGATGATAACTTCCTGGCAAACCAATTGAAAGGGTTCCACATGTGTGTCCATTACAAAGAGAAACAATGCAACAGAATGTGGACATCATTGAACAATATCATTAATATAACATGCAAGTAAAATTTTGTGGAAGTAATTTCAAAATGGCTGCAACAGTATATCAACAAATATCTGCCAGAAATTCAAGGGACATCATGGCTGGCATCAAATGGATCTTATCTGAAACCAGAGAATAATACAATGATATTTATTTGTGCTTTATTGACTGTGCAATGTTTTCCACTGTGTGGATCATGGCAAACTATGTATAACATAGCAATGAATGAATATTCCAGAAAATTTAACTGTTCTCATAAGGACTCTGTACATAGACCAAGTGGTAGACATTAGAACAGAACAAAAGGTTAATGAATGGTTTTAAAATTAAGAAAGTGTGAGTAAAGATTGTATTCTTTCTGAATGCTGAGTAAATAATCTGAGATTCTGAATCATACAAATAAGAGCACGAAATCAGGATTGGATGAAGACTCATTAACAACCTACAATATGCAAATGATAAACCTTACATGCTGAAAGAGAAGAGGACTTAAACTACTTACTGATGATGAAGATAATAAACTACAGTCTTTATTATGGCTTGAATCTCAATGTAAAGAAATCAGAAATTGTCACTACCAATAAATAATATCATGTTAAATGGAGAAGATATGAAGTTATCAAAGACTTCATTTATCCTGGATCCACAATCAACACTCAGCCAAGAAATCAAATGGCATATTGCATTATTGTAATCTGCTGCACATGACCTCTTTAAAGTGTTCAATAGAAATATATCAGTTTGAGGATTATGGTGTGCCTGACTCAAGACATGGTATTATTAGTAGCCTCACATATATGTGAAAGTTGGACAATGGATAAGGAAGACCGTGGAAGAATGCATGCATCTTAGTTGTTAGAATACTGATGGTACCATAGACTGCCTAAAGGACAAACTTTCTGTGTTCACAGAAGTACATACATAGGTTTTATATATGTCTCCCCATTTTAATGAGCAGGAGTGCTCATTAAAAGCCAGGATGGTGAGATTTTTTTCTTTCATATTTTCCCACGTTGTCAGGAGAGACCAGTACTTATAGAAAGATATCATGTTTGATAAAGTGGAGAGTCAGTAAAAAACAGAAATTCCTACAATGAAATGGGCTGACACAGATGTAGCAGCAATAAGCTCAAGCATAACAATTTTGATGATGGTGCAGGACCGGGTAGTATTTCATTCTGTTGTGCATTGGGTCGTTATGAGTCAGAACTAACTAGATGCTGACTAACAAGGACATGTTAAAAATTTTGCAAAGAAAGTGCCACCTCTTGGCCTACCCTTTAATTTTGTCTCTGTCTGGAACACTTACTACTTATGTGAGTAGCTAAGTGCAACTCTCTACTTTGTGTTTTAGAGTTTCCATTTTTTGCAGTAGTATGCTTCATTTTTTAATGCATAAATGTTTTTATGAATAAATGAGTCATGTATTAGGATGTCTTTGAATAGTCAATAAGACATGGGGAAATATCTTTATGGTATCCTCTGCTTTTAGTGAAAATCATATGACATATGAAATGATATCGATCATTTTACGTGGTCTGAATCCAGTGTAAATTTCTAGCAGTTCCTTATGGATACAGTGCTGCAACCATTTTTGAATTATCACTAGGAAAAATTTTGAGTACATATTTGGTTATTTTTCAGTTTGTTAAAGATTTTTTAATCAAAACTCCTAATATCATCTCTGACAATAGTAGTATTGCCTTCACAAAAATTTCTATTTGAGAATAATACTAATTTTCCTTCATCCATTATCATCATGTAAACATTCCTGTTTTACAAAATCTCTTAGCTTCTGTTTATCGTGGAATGTTTTGATTGCACCATCATATTTGATTGATCATTTTGCTGAACAGACGATTCTTGGTTGGCAGGGTGTTTTTTCTTTTAGGGTTTTATATATGTCTCCCCATTGCCTTCTTGCTTGCATGGGTTCTGCTGAGAATTCAGAGATTAATCTGATTTGCTTGCCTTTGTAAGTAACACATCTCTTTTCCCTGGCTTCTTTTAGTATTCTCTCCTTGTCTTTGATTTTGGAAAGCTTGATTATGATAGGTCTTGATGATTTTATTTTGGGATCTACCCTTCCTGCGGTTCATTCAGCTTCTTGAATGTTTATCTTCTCATCCTTCAAGTGCTGAGGACAGCATACACAGACCTTGGGTTGATCAGTGGCAGCCCCATTAAACCACCTCTGAATATAATCCGTTTAACCCAGATGCTCTTCTTCCTCCTGAAAGTGTATAGGAATATTAAGAACAATGTAGTATTTTAGGTATAGATAAATGAAGCCCGGTGCCTGAGATCTTGCTCACAAACAAAAGTTTGCAAAGTGTACAGAGAGAGCTTGGCTCCTTTCAGGAACCTTGCTTTATGTTATGTATCCTTAAGAAACCGCATGTTGCTACTCTAGATCATTTAAGCCTAAAAGTTAATATATAACAGCTTGATAGAACCTTTTTTTCTGTAAAAATAAAAATGTTAGATTGTTAAGAAAAACTATGAAAATATCTTAAAAGTTGTTTCTGTGAATCATTATGTCCTGTTTTGAATGATTAAGCACATTTCAGTTCTGTATCCTGTCTTAATCACATCCTCCGTTTGTGACATCCTACCTGAGTGAATTACATCCTTCCTTTGTAATAAATCCCTCCCTAAAAAAGAGAATAAAAGGCTGAGGTAGAGTGAATTCTGCATGCAATGCTGAGCAATGCTGGGCAATACTAGGCAATATGTTTGCAGATCTGTCTACCTGCCAGCTTGCATCATATCTGTGTGTCTGTCTCTTTTGTATATATTTCGTCTCTCTCTTTCTCTATCACTTTCACTGCCAGATCTCCCTTCTTTGTGACACCCACACTTCCTTGTCAAGGTGGGACCCTGACATAGGACCTCGACATTCAAGATGTTGGGGAAAATTTTCTTCCAGTTGCTCCTCAACTATCTCCTCTGTGGATTTCTATGATACTTCCTGTTCCAGAAGGCCAATACTTAAGTTATTCCTCTTCATGTTATCTAGCATGAATTTTAGACTCAAAAATTTTAGAAAAAAAAAATTCAGATTTTTTTTATCCTTTTTTTTCTGCTTGCTCTTCTGTCTTAGCAGTATTGAGAGAGCTGTCTTCCAGTTCACTGGTTCTGGCTTCCATCTATTCAATTCTATTCCTTTGCCCTTTCAGTGCACTGTCCATTTCTGATATTTTATTATTACTCATCTCGACCTCTTTTTGCAGAGTTTGAATTGTTTGCAATGTTATATGTATCATGTTTGATTGCTCCTATAGCACTTTCCTGACTTCTTCCTTATTTTCTTCCACCCCTCTGTGGAGCTTTTGAGTTTGTCTCCTTATCATTCTTCTGAATTCCTTCTCAGGCAGATCCAAAGCCTGCTCTTCTTGCTGTGGAAAGTCTATGTCTGCCTCTAGTTCATTTGTCTCAGTTACTCTTTTCTGTTTTGGGACATGTGCTGAGATCTTTTGTTGCTTTTTCTTAGACATTTTCAGTAGTTAGGTGCATTTTCAATGATTAAGTGAACGTATGTTTTTGTGTTGTTAAGATTACTAAGTGTCTTCTGGTGGATGTGTTCTGGAGATAGGCTTCCTTTTTCACATATTATGCCTAGCAACTGGTATTGGCTCCTTTCCAGAGGGTGGGATATTATAGAGTATGCTTGTAGCTTGGCTATATGTTCACAATTGGTATCTCTTCTTGAGTAACATAGGGAGAGAAATCTCCCACCCTCAGGAAAAAAGTGAGATCAAAAGGACCCAAAACAGAAGCATTATAAAAGCAGAGACAAAAACCACCACTCAAAAAATAAATAAATAAAAATAAATAAAGCTGTAGCTTACTGGCCTTTGCTGCACAGGTCAGTGTGTATGCATATTCAAAACCTCTCGCAGTGGTTGGGGGGTGTCCACTCGCTCAGGCGCCTCCTCTAGTCACCACTGTGAAAGTGTATACATATATACTGAGAATTTAATGGAAGAAAGATTGTTCACTATTTTCATCTCTGACGGTCAGTTAGGTATCTGTGTGTGCACAGTGTAATTCTCAAAATAGTTGTGTCCTTGTGTATAGTAATTGGTGTTGGCTTTTGCCTTATATATTGGGATTTTTCAGTTTCTACCCACCTAAGGGTGTCCAGGCTGTACAGAGAGGGTGTGACAGGGGAAAGGAGGATAGAAAAGTTCAAAATACATCACACCTCTTTTTTTCAGATGCCACTCAGTGGTTTTTAGTGCTATATCACTCTATCACACTGGCTGTGGCCCTACCCTCTGATCTCAGCCCAGGATAAGTTCCCATGTCACAAATGATTCAGAAATCACATATTTGCCTTTCCACAGTCAGATTTCTCCACTGGTGGATGCGGGAAACTTATGCCCTGCAACTTATGCTAGATCCAAAACTCTGGAGCTGCTGTGGGAAAGCATCTTCTCTGGGTTTTCTGAACCTCCACCAAGGAGTATCTCCTACCTGTCTCTGCTTCTCCCACCCCCAAAGTGGAACTCAACATTCTTGTTTGAGATACAATTTTTTTTTTTTTTAATGATGGAATGTTCATCAGATTTGACAAGTAGATATTTCATAAGATTGGCTAATATATTTTTACATATTCTGTTAGTATATGTTTTTACTTCATCACATTTTTTATTGATTTTCAAAATTATAATTAAATTCAATTTTGTTCATATATTATTATGACTGGAGTCCCTGTGTGGTTCTGTGGGTTAATGTACTGGACTTCAAGGTCAATTTGACCCACAAGGTTGGAGGTTCAAGACAAGCAGACACTCCTCAGAAATGCTATACAGGGTCACTATGAGTTGGAACCAACTGGACTGCCCTTAACAACAGCAACAACATTATTATGACTAATTACTAAATTTATGTTGAAATGTGTCATTTTATTTTTAAAATCAATTTCAAGAGGTACTAAGCATAAACAATCAATGCTACAAATGACTGCAATTTTCTGTATCTATTGAAGATTTTCCAAAGAGTACTTGGGTTCTTAAATCCATTATTTGAAAGTACTTAACATTATAAGAGACTGTAAAGACTCTTTTAAAAGGATACTTTTTGTGGAATAAAACAAAATACAATATTATTTTGAAACTGATTCAGATCAATGGTGACACCAAGTGTTACAGAGTAGAACTGTTTTCTTGGTTCTAATCTTTATAGAAGCATGTTTACAGGGCTTTCTTCTATGATGACTTGAGGTGGATTTGAACCACCAACATTAGGTTAACAGTCAAATACAAATGATTTACTCCCCAGTCACCTTTCGGGGCTATATCATTATTTTTCAAGCGTAAAACAGGAATAAGCACATATATGAACATAGATGCATGACGGCAAAAGTTTAGTGAAAACACTACTGGAATGACTGATGTGTCTCTAACAAATGCTATTCAATTACCTTATTTCCCATAAGAGAATTTGTTCAAGTCTGTTTTTCAGCATTAAAAACCATAATTTTTCTGATCAAGACTTATCTTGCTTTATTTAGTTACAATATGACTGAATAAATAGCATTGAGTAAAATTTTGTCTCATAATTTGGAACTGGGGCATGGATAGAATGAGTCAGTTTATATTCATGAAGGGCAAAAGGAAAACATGCCTTATATATTGCATGTGAATTCAAAAAATAAAACAACGAGTGATGATGATTGAGTTTAGTTTAATAATTCAATATTCATTCATTCTCATAGGCGAACACCCTGAAAATATACAGGTTCTTACAATTCCCTACTTGTTCAGCAGGTTTTTAAATTCTGTCTACTATGAGCTCTGGTAGAATAGTGGTTACGAATCGGGCTGCGAACCTTAAGGTCAGCGGTTCGAAACTACCAGCCGCTCCGCTGGAGAAGATAAGGCGGTCTGCTCCTGTAAAGATTTACAGCCTCAGAAACCTGTACAGGGTCGCTATGGGTTGGAACCGACTCGACGGCACTTAACAACAACAACAACACAATGACTTCTTATAATAAACTTGAGATACCTTAAATGACTTTCTAATTAGTTGTCATTTTTCTTGGAACAACCATCAACACTCATAGAAGTAACAGTCAAGAAATCAAACCACATATTGCATTAGACAAATCTGTTGCACAAGTGTTGAAGAGCAAAGATGTCAGTTTGAGGACTAAGGAATGCCTGATACAAGCCATGGTATTTTCAATAACTTCATATGAAAGTTGAACAGTGAATAAGGAAGATCATAGAAGATTTGATTCATTTGAGTTATGGTGTTGGAGGAGAATATTGATAGTACGATGGGTTGCCAAAAGAACAAACAGATCTTTGTTGGAAGAAGTATAACCAGAATGCTCCTTGGAGGCCAGAATGGCCAGATTTCATCTCTCATACTTCAAACATACTATTAAGAGGGATTATCATTTGGTAAGGTGGAGGGTCAGAGAAAAATGGCCTCAAGCATTGCAACAAGTGTAAGGTTAGCTCAGGACAGGACAGTGTTTCATTCTGTTGTGCATAGGGTCACTATGAGTTGGTACTGACTCAATGGCACCTCACAACAACAATTGTTGTTTTTTAAGTGCCATTAAATTGCTTTCCACAGATAGTGACGCTGTATAGGGTTTCCAAGGAGTGGCTGGTGTGCTTGAATTGTCAACATTTCCATTCAAATGACCATGCAGTCCAGCACATTAACCAACAGCACCACACCCAGAAATGACTTTGATTCTTCCCTAACTTTTTAAGACAAGGTATTAAATAGAAACCTATACTTTATTCAACTTTGTGTCATGAGATATGCTCTTTTCTTCTTCTATAATACACAACCATTGCCAAATTATTTTTTTAATGAAAAGTAGAAAATAATAATCATTTCTAAGCAAATCATATTGCAAACAATGAACTGCATCAATAGAGAAGACATTTAGTACAGATTTATTATTTCATGATATTGCTCTCTATTCTTTAATTTTGATTATTTTATTCACTTGAATGACTTTATAATTGGTTATCCTGTATATTTGTCTATAAATTCAAATGTTCAATATTTTCATGATATAGTCTATTTATGGATAATAATTGGTCTGTCATTATTTATTGTATCATTTCTTAAACAGTTATTTTATTTCATTTAACAAATATCTAATTTGTTTAGAAATTATTCTCAGTCAATGCTGCCCAATATGATGTCCTCTAGCTATATATGCTAATTCAACCAGCTTGAATGCTGCCAGTTGGAAATGAGATGTGCTGTAGGAGTGAATTTATACCAGATTTTTAAGATTTAGCTACATAACATAATATATCTCAATAATTACATCTGCTGTATGACAAGTACAGGACTGCAAATGTTTCAAACCCATCAGGCACTTCTTTGAAACCCTTTATCAGGTCATTATAACTTAACAACAACCACAATATTGACTACAAGTACAAATGATAATATTTAGAAGTGTTGGGTCAAGTAAAATACATCATTGAAATTAATTTAACTTTAAGAAACACTCTATTTAATGAGGTTTCTAGAAAACATAAAAGCACATATAATATGACTTGTATTTATAGCTGAGCTTATATTTGTAATTGGTAATGCTACACAAGATAACAAAGTTGAAAGGTATATTCTGCATGGAAAGAATCTGTTTAGCATTATAAGTGAATGTTATGAAATAAAAACAACATAACACACATTGTTTATTACAATATTATGGATAATACAATATCTATGATAAAATTTGAATAATAGAGAAATACAAGCTGCAATTTAGGTTCAACATTGTTGTTGTTGAGTGCTCTCAAGTCAGTTCTGATTCATAGTGACCCTGTGTAGGGTTTCGGAGCAGCAACTGATGGGTTCAAACCACAAAGCTTGTAATTAGCATTCTAGTACTTATCCTACAATGTGACAAGGGGAAAATATATGCAGTGTATTATGACAAACTGAAACATTTGTACTCAGAAGTAAATAATTATGAGCAAAATACTATAGACATCCAATCAAGTAATGAAATATCATGCATATATATAGAGATTGTACAGGTTTTTTTTTGAGATAATGTAAAATGGGCATGTATAAATTATTAGAGATATAAAATATATCTTTTAGATTCAAGAATTCTAATTTAGAGATATATATATTTTTAAATAAAAGTATAGCCTGTAAATAAATTTTGCTTAAGTCCTCAGAAAACTGGCACAATCTAAATCTCTTTTGGAGTCCTGGTGTGGTGCTGTGGGTTAATGTGTCAGACTGCTAAGCCATTTTTACTGCAAGGTCAGTGGTTCAAGCTCACCAGCTGCTACTCAGACACCCTATGTAGGGTTGCTATGGGTGGGAACCAACACGATGGCACTTAACAACAACAACAATTATCTTTTATATGTCTTAGACATTATATTTTCAATTGCTGGTTCTCAATATTACCAATTTTCTTAGGCTAAGAAAAGTCTTGGTATTCACTGTATGTTGTTGTTGACTGCCAGCTAGTCAATACTGACTCATAGTGACCCCATGTACAACAGAACTAAACACTGCCTCATCCTGGACCAACCTCACAATCGTTGTTATGCCTGAAACCATCGTTTCTGCAACTATGACAATCCCTCTCATTGGGGCCTTCCTCTTTTTCTCTGACACTCCACTTTACTAAACATGATACCTTTCACCAATGACTAGTCCTTCCTGACAAAATATTTGAGGTATGAGAGATGAAGCCTGGCCATCTTAGCCTCCAAGGAGCACTCTGGCTGTACTTCTTCTGACACAGATATGTTTGTTCTATGAGTGATCGAGGGTACTTTTAATATTCTACCCCAACACCAGGAGGCGGGGTCGACCAACTTAGAGACACACAAGCACAGCCCAAAGTATCTCATTACAAACCTGTCGCCCCTGCTACCAGCCTCTTGACGCAACATCTGAGGATGGAAATCCCACCTTTGAGCTGGACTTAAGGGCTTTAGCCCAAGGAGATTCATGTATACCAGGGACTACACAACCGCCACTCGTCTGTCTGTCGTGTTGCGGTGGATTGAATTGCTGTGATTCTGAGGGCTATGCCACCTGTATTTTAAATAATCAGCAGGGTCACCCATGGTGGACAGGTTTCAGATGAGCTTCCAAACAAAGACAGACTAGGAAGTAAGAGTGAAAAGCTACTTCCGAATCGCTAGTCACTGAAAACTCTATGAATAGCAGAGAAACACTGTCAGATACAGGACCAAATGGTGGGAAGGCACTCAGAATACGACTGGGGAAAAAAAAAAAAAGCCTTCTCCAAGTAGAGAAAAGCTGACAGAACCTTCATTTGCTAATGGGCTAAAAAATCAAAATGAAGAGACACAGCTGTAAACATCCATTGAAAATCCAAACATGGAATGTACAAAGTATGAATCTGGGAAAATTGGAAGTTGTCAAAAATGAAATGGAACACATCAACATCGATATCTTAGGCATTAGTGAACTGAAATGGACTGGTATTGGCCATTTTGAATCTGACAACCACATGGTTTACTATGCAGGGAAAGGTGTTGCATTCATCGTCAAAAAGAACATATCCAGATCAGTCATGAGGTACAATGCTATAAGTGATAGGATAATATCCATGTGCCTACAGGGAAGCCCAGTTAATACCACTATTATTCAAATTTATGCACCAACTACATAGAGTCATTCTACCAAATTCTTCAATCTGAAATTGATCAAACAGGCAATCAAGATGTATTGCTCATTACTGGTGATTGGAATGCAAAAGTAGGGAGCAAAGAGGAGGGACCAGTAGTTGGAAAATTTGGACTTGGTGATAGAAATAATGCTGGAGAACGAACGATAGATTTCTGCAAGACAAATGATTTGTTTATTTCAAATACCTTCTTTAGACAGCATAACAGATGATTATACACATGGACCTCGCCAGATGGAACATATAGAAATCAAATTGACTACATCTGTGGAAGGAGAAGATGGAAAAGCTCCCTATCATCAGTGAAGACAAGACCAGGGGCAGACTGTGGAACAGACCATCAATTACTGATATGCAAATTCAAACAGAAATTGAAAACAAGTCTACGAGAGCCAAAATATGACCTTGAATTTATCCCACCTGAATTTAGAGATCATCTGAAGAACAGATTTGATGCATTGGACACTAAAGACCAAAGACCAGAAAAGTTGTGGGATGACATCAAGAGCATCATACATGAAGAGAAAGAAAAGTTATTAAGAATACGAGAAAGGAAGAAAAAGTCTAAATGGATGTCAGTGGAGACTCTGAAACTTGTTCTCCAATGTAGAGAAGCTAAAACAAATGGAAGAATTGAAGAGGTCCAAGTGCTGAACAGAAAATTTCAATGATCAGCTCCAGAAGATAAAACTAAATACTAAAATAAAATATGCATAGATTTAGAGTTGGAAAACCAAAAAGGAAGAACACGGTCAGCATTTCTCAAGCTGAGGGAACTGAAGTAAAAAATTCAAGCCTTTACTTTCGTTATTGAAGGATTCTCTGGGCAAATTATTGAATGATGCAGAGGGCATCAAGAAAAGATGTTCAACCATTTCAAGTGGCACCATATGAAAAGAGCCAATGATACTCAGGGAGGAAGTCCAAAGTACATTGAAAGAACTGGCAAACAAGGCACCAGAAATTGATGGAATAAAAATTGAAATCTTTCAAGAAAGTGAGGCGGCACAAGAGGCACTCACTCATCTCTGTCAAGAAATTTGGAAGACAACTATCT
>NW_006409146.1:175927-186554 GCF_000296735.1 Chrysochloris asiatica
CAACCATAGTGCTCCTTGGAGGCCAAGATGGCTAAGCTTCGTCTCCCTACTTTGGACACATTTTCTGGAGAAAACAGTCGCTGGAGAAGGATGTCATGCTGGGTAAGGTGGAGGGTCAGAGAAAAAGAGGAAGATCCCCAAGAGATGGATCAGCCAGGTGGCATCATTGATGGCGTCAAGTGTGGCAGTGGTAGTGAGGCTGGCCGAGGATCGGACATTGTTTCATTCTGCTGTGCATGGGGTCACTATGAGTCGGTTCCAACTTGATTGCACCTAACAACAACTACAACAACCCCACACCATAACTCAAGTGCATTGATTCTTCTACATTCTTCATTATTCACTGTCCAACTTTTGCATGCATATGAGGTTAGTGAAAATACCATGGCTTGGGTCACACACACCTTAGTCTTCAAACTGATGTATTTTCTCTTCAACACTTTAAAGAGGTCTTGTGCAACAGATTTGCCTAATGCAATACATCGTTTGTTTTCTTGTATGCTGCTTCTATGTGTGTTGAGGGTTTATCTGAGCAAAATGAAATCTTTGACAACTTCAACCTTTTCTCCAGTTATATAGGTGTTGTGTATTGGTCTACTTGTGAGAACCTTCACAACTGGATTCACTGTATATAACACATAAAAGAAATACAATTGCTTAAGAGTTGTAAAACTTCCTTTCAAATAAATTTTAAAGAGGATTTAATTTAGAGGTTAAATTGCTAAAGAGAGGGGAGGAATTAATGCTGGTGGTGATTTCATGGTCTTGTTTGCCTCAATATCTCTTGTTAAGTCTTCTAGTCTATCCTGACCCATAGAGACCCTGATTAGGGTTTCTGAGGAGCAGCTGGTGAGCTTGAACTGCCAACCTTGAAGTTCAAACGGCTTTGCAGTCTGGTGCATTAACTTAAAGCACCATACCAGGACTCCATAAATTCTCCTAGGGTCCTCATTATTCACTTTTCAGCTTTCACATGCATCTGAAATTATTGAAACATATCATGGCTTGGGTCATGCGCACCTTAGTCCTCAAGCTGACATCTTTGCTCTTCAACACTTTAAAAAAAAAGATCTTGTGAAGCAGATTTGCCTAATACAATATGTCATTTAATTTCCTGACTGCTGCTTCCATGATTGTTGATAGTTGATCCAAGGAGAATGAAGTCCTTGACAACTTCAATCTTTTCTCTATTGATAAGAATGTTGTTTATTTGTCCAGTGGTGAGGATTTTTGTTTTCATGACATTGAAATGAAATCCACACTGAATGCTGTACTCTTTGATTTTCATCAGTAAGTATTTTAAGTCCTCTTCACTTCCAGCAAGCAAAGTTGTATCATCTGAATATCGCACGTTGTTAATGAGTCTTCCTCCAATCCTGACACCACATTTTTCTTCATATAACCCAGTTTCTTGGATTATTTGCTCAACATACAATTTGAATCAATACAGTGAAAGAAACAACTTGTTGCAGAGACTGTAGGATGTGGACAAAGTAAAACTGAATTTGAGTGCCTTTTGAAGGAGATTGGTTTACAGACTGGCTAAAAGAGATTTGTGTCACTTACCAGGGCAGGATATAGGCCAAGGGGTCACGTGGCCAAGAAGCAGAAGACAAGAGGGAGGCAGTTGTTTGAACAGAGCAAGGACATATTGAGTGGTTTAAAATTATTAAAGGTGTGCTCCAGGGATGTATTCTTTCACCATGTTTATTCAATCTACATGTTGAGAAAGCAATCTGAGAAACTAGATTATATATGAAGACGAAAAAGGCATCAGAGTTGCGGAGGACTCATTGACAACCTGCAATATACAGCTGCTATAACCCTGTTTTTTGAAAGCAAAGAGGACTTAATAGACTTACTTTTATAAAGATCAAAGACAAGTCTTCAGCATGGTGGCACTCAATGTAAAGAAAACAAAAATCCTCACCATTGGACAAATAAATAACATCATCATAAATGGAGAAAAGATTGAAGTTATCAGAGACTTCATTTTGTTTAGCTACACTATCAACACTCATGGGTACAACAGTCAAGAAGCCAAACGATGATTGCATTAGGCAAATATACTGTATAAGATCGCTTTAAAGAGTCCAAGAGCAAAAGCATCAGTTTGAGGACTTAAGTGCTTCTGATTCAAGTTATGGTATTTCCAATAGCATGTGTGTAGGATAAACACTAGACGACAAGATTGATTTGAACCTCAAAGTTGGTGGTTCAAACTCACCAGTTGCTCCTTGGGTACCCTACACAGGATCACTTTGCATTAGAACCAACTCCACAGCACTAAACAACAACATATGTACATGAAAATTTTGGACAAAGAATAAGGAAGATCACTGAAGAATAGTTGCATTTGAATTATGGTGTTGGAGAAATATATTAAAAATACCACAAACTTACAAAAGAACGAGCAAATCTACATCTAAGGAACTACAGAGAGAATGTTCCTTAGATGTAATGATGGTAAGACTTCATTTCTCATACTTACACCATACTATCAGTAGGGACTAATCTCTATAAAAGGACATCGTGCTTGGTAAACTGGAGGGTTAGCAGAAAAGCTGAAGACCCCCAAAGAAATGGTTTACATTGTGGCAGTTGCAACAGGCACAAACATAACAATGATTGCACAATTATGAGGATGGCATAGGTCCAGTCAGTGTTTCATTTTTTTGTGCACAGAACCACTCTCTTTCAGAACTGACTCTACAACACTTAGTAGCAACAACAATAAATTTGTTAAAAAGCATCTCTCTTCCCCATTTAACAGAATTTGCCTTTTTTTTTTTTTTTTATCAAAGGCCTACTGTTAATCCCTTGGTGGATTTATTTATGGATTCTCAATAATTTTCTATTGATCTGTGTGTATGTTGTCCTCCCAGTATCAGACTGTTTTTGACTACTGACATTGTGATGTAGGATATAAGACAAAAAGTGTGATGGCTCCTACTTTGTTTTTCTTCTTCTTTTTAAAACTGTCTGAAGGCTATTTCCTTTCCATGTAAAATTGGATTTTTTTTTTTTTTCTGTTTTGTTATGAATGTTGTTGGAATAGGATCAAGAATGTGTTATATTTATGGATTGTTCACTTTGTTTAGTATTGACATTTTCACAATGTTCCATCTTCCCTTCCAGGAACATGGTATGTTTTTCAATTTATGTAGGTCTCTTGGTTTAATGCAATTGTGTTTGTAAAATTTTCTTTGTAAAATTCTTCTTTGAATCTCTGTTTAGGTTTTATTTATATGTATTCAATATATTTAGTGACTTTTGTAAATAATTGATTTCTTGAATTCCTTTTCAAATTTCTCTTTGTTAGTGAACTAATAATTATTGTGAGTGAATTCAGCTGCATTTTTTTTGTTATTGTGGTTTTTATGATGACCTTGTCCCCTGCCACTTTGCTGAATGCTTCCATCAGTTCCAGCCATTTCTTGTGGAATCTCTGGGATTTTCTACATATGTGTAGTATCATGTTATCTATGAGTAGGGAGGGTTTTACATCTTCCTTACCAACATGAATGTTCCTTATTTCCTTTTCTTGCCTCATTGGTATCACTAAAATGTACAGTACAACATTAAAAAATTATGATGAAGGGCTCCCTTGTCTTATTTCTCTTCTAAATTACCATTAAGTATAATATTAGGTAATGGTATTGTAAGGAAGCCTGGAAAAGACTTTGTACTAATAGGTAAAATATGTCTCACCAGAAGGAAGATGAGGCTATTTGCTCCTGTAATGATTTGCAGTGTTGGAAATCTTGTGTGTAATCACTACATGCTGGAATTGACTCAAAAGTCAGTGGGTTTTTCGTTTGTTTGTTTGTTTTGGATGATTTTGTATATATACCCTTAATTATTTTGAAGAAATTATATTCTACTTCTAGGTTGTTGAGCGTGTATATCAGGAAAGGGTGTTGGACTGTATCAAGTATTTTACTGCATGGCATGAAATGGTCATGTGATTCCCTTTGTTTCCTTTATTTGGTGATTTAAAATGATTGGTGTTATAACATTGATCATCCTTACATTGCTATATGAATTTCACAAGATCAAAACATTTTGTTTGTTGTGTTTTTGCCATGCTATTAATTTTTGAACATTTTTGAGAATTTTTGCATCTGCATTAAGGACCGATATAAGTCTACAGTTTTTGTTTCGTTTTGTTTTTTGGTCTTTTTACCTGGCTTCCTTATTAGTGCTATGCTGGGTTCATGGAATGAATTTTGAAGCATTCCTTTCTTTTCTATGTTCTAGAATGCACAAGTATTATTCTCTGACTTTTTTGATATGGTATTCAAATGAAGTATTTGGACCCAGTTTTATAACTGGAAGTTATTTTTTATGACTGTTTCAATTTCTTCTTTTTGTTATATAACACTTCTACCTCAATTTTTGTTAGGTTAAGTAAGTAGTATGTTTCTATAAATTTGTGTATTTTTCTAGGTTTTTATATTTGTTGAGTACAATTATTCAAAAAAAATTTTTACAACACTTTTTATCACATTTGGTGCTTTTGTAACATCAGCTATCTAATTTTTTATTTTTATTTTTGCATCTTGTGATTATTTTTCTTTGTAAAGATAATCAATAATTTATTTTATTGTTCCTTTCAAAGAACCAACTGCTAGACTTGTTGATTTTTTTTCTGTTTAATTGATTTCTACACCCTCTTTTTATTATTTTCTTTATTTTGATAACTGTGAACTTTTTTGCCACTTTTTTTCTATTTATTCAATTTCTAGAGATGTTATTGATTTTGGGATTTATTCTTTTTTAATAGTATAGATTATTTGATATTATAGATTGTCTTTATTGCGCATATAAGGAAACTGTACATGGACCAAGAAGCAGTTGTTCAAACAGAACATGGAAACACTGAATGGTTTAAAATTAAGAAAGATGTGTGACAGGGTTGTATTCTTTCACCATAATTATTCAACCTGTATGCTGAGCAAATTGTCCAAGAAGCTGGGTTATATGAAGAAAAATGTGGCATCAGGCTTGGAGGAAGACTCATTAACAACCTGCAATATGCAGATGATACAACCTTGCTTTCTAAAAGTGAAGAAGACTTAAATATTTATTGATGAAGATTAAAGACCACAGCCTTCAGTATGGATTGTATCTCATTGTAAAGAAAACAAAAAGCCTCACCATTGGACCAATAAACAACATTCTTAACAACAGAGAAAAGATTGTTGTTGTAAGGACTTCATTTTTCTTGGATCAACTATCAACACTCACTGAAGCAGCAGTCAAGAAATCAAACGATGTATTGCATTAGGCAAATCTGCTTCACAAGACCTTTCTAAAGTTTTGAAGAACAAAGATTTCAGCTTGAGGACTAAAGTATGACTGCCCAAGCCATGGTACTTTCAATATCCTCACATGCATGTGAAAGCTAGACAGTGAATAAGGAAGACCATAGAATAATTGATGCATTTGAGTTATTGTGCTCAAGGAGAATATTGAAAGTGCCATAGGCTGCCAAAAGAACAAACAGATCTGTGTTGAAAGAAGTGCAGCCAGAGTGCTCCTTGGATGCCATGATGGCCAAACTTCGTCTCTCATACTTTGGATATTTTGTCAGGAGACACCAGTCACTGGAGAAGGATATCACGTTTGGTAATGTGAAGTGTCAGAGAAAAAGAGGAAGACCCTCAGAGAGATGGATGGGCAAAGTGGCACCATCAGTGGGATTCAATCATGGTAACAATTATGCAGTTGGCCTAGGACCAGGCAGTGTTTCATTCTGTTGTGTATAGGGTCATTGTGAGTCAATACCAACTCAATGGCACCTAAAAACAACAACAACATTATAAATTCCCTAATCACGGCTTTTGCTTTTTCCCAAATCTTTTTGTAAGTTTTCATTTTCATTTAATTGTGGGAATTTTCTTTTTCTTGTATTTCAAATTTCCTACATTACTCAATGGTTATTAAAGTGTTGTTATTCAATCACAATATGTTTAAATTTTTTTTTTTTTTTTTTTTTTTACTTTGTTCTTCCTTTTATAGATTTCTAGTCTTATAGTGCTCTGGTCAGAGAAGATGTTTTGCATTATTTTAATGTCTTTGAATTTATTTAGATTTGCTTTTTTGCCTAGAATATGGTCTATTCTGGAAAATGATCCATGTGCAATGGTAAGAATGTGCACTATATTGCTGTTGTGTGGAGTGTTCTGTATGTGTCCATGGTGTTATGTTTGTTGATTGTGTCATGTAGATCTTCTGTATGTTCATTTAGTTTCTTACAAATTATTCTATCCTTGATTTAATGTTGGTATATTTTGATGATTATTTTAGAATTGTGTTTATCTTCTGAACAATTTTGAGTTTACTTTATGTATTTTGTAGTTTTGACACAGCATGATTAAATTATTTTTATATTTATACCTTATTAATGTATTGACTTTAATCATTGTATAATGTCCTTCACTGTATTTGTGAAGAACATTGACTTAACGCCTATGTTGTAAAAGATAAGTATTATCATAGCTGTTCTTTTCTTAGCTTGTGATATTTTTTTCCATTATCTGAGAGTTTACTTCTTATAAGTAACATATTGATGGGACATTTTATTTTTCCTTGCCACCTTTTTCCCAGTTACACCATTTATATTCAGTTTTACTATGGCAAGGTATATATTTACTGTCATTATTTTGTTACCCTTTGTGTGTGTGTGGTTTTTTTCTTCCACTTAATTCTCTGTGCTGGATCATTTTGGCTTATTCTTTTTTATTTTCAATTTCTTCCTTGTTGATTTTGTATTTATAGAGGCTTATCCTTTCTCCTTTATTCATTTGATAAGTAATTTTCTAAGTAGTTAATTACCTTAAGGATATTTGTAGTTACTGTGAAATTTATCTTTATCTTCCTAATTAAAAAAAAAAAAAATTCTAGTATATCTTTTACTTCTCCATGTGGAGGTTCTATAGCTGCACAATTATTTACTCCTGTTTGTTACACAGTTACCATTGGTTAAAAATGAACATTTCAGGTTCTTTTTCAGATTTAGGTATTATTTTACTTTTGGAATTTCCTTATTTGGCTTGATATCTGAGTCATACTATCATTTGCTTTAATCTCAGACTGTTTTCTTATGTCACCCAGTCTCTGTACCAATAACTCCCTTTAATATTTCTTATAAGGTTGTTCTGTTTTTTACAACTTCCCTTAACTTCTAATTATCTATAATCGTCTAATATCCTAGTTCCATCATTGTATTTGAGAGACAGATTTGTTAGCTATATGATCTTCATTGATTTTTTTTTCATGTTTTATATATACCATTACATTGCATTATTGGCAACATAATTATTTTTGTCTTGTTTTAGTAAAATTTGATGTTGGTATACTTTGGTCATTTCCTTTTTGTGTCTATACTGAATGGACTTTTTGGGTGGAAATCATTATATCTCTCAACATAGGATTGAAATTTTCTGACAACAAATCTTCAAAAAATCTGTGACATTTTTGTTTTATATCATTCTGTTGTGAAATGCGAATCACATGTTAATTATTACTCTTGGTGGTATCCCACATAAGTCTTAGGTTTTCTTCATTTTTCTTTTTCTTTTTTTTTTTTTTTTTGTTTGTTTTGGAAACATTCACTCATCTATGCCAAGAAATTTGGAAGACAAAGATCTGGCCAACTAATTGGAAGAGAGCAGTATTTGTGCTCATTGCAAGAGACATGACACAAAGGAAAATGAGGAAATCATCTTTGATATCCCATATGAGTTGTTTTACTCAAGGTAATAAAGAAACGGCTGCAAACATACATTGACAAAGAACTTCCATATAGGCAAGGCAGATTGAGAAAAGGAAGTGGAAGGAAGGATATCATTACTGATGTCAAATGGATCTTGGCTGAAAGCAGAGAATACTAGAAAGATATTTACCTGTGCTTTATTGACTATGCAAAGGTTTTCCCGATTGTGTAGATCATGACAACCTATGGACAACATTGTAAAATATGAGTATTCCAGAACACTTAATTGTGCTTATGAGGAATCTGTGCATGGACCAAGAGGCAGTTGTTTGAACAGCACACGGGAACAATGAATTGCTTAAAATTAGAAAAGATGTGAGACTGGGTCATATTCTTTCACCATACTTATTAAACCTGTATGCTGAGAAAATATTCCAAGAAACTGGATTATGTGAAGAAAAACTTGGCATCAAGATTTGAGGAAGACTCATTAACAACCTGCAATATGCAGATGATACAACCTTGCTTACTGAAACTGAAGAGGACTTAAAACATTTACTGATGAAGATCAAAGAGCACAGCCTTCGGTATGGATTCCATCTCAATGTAAAGAATACAAAAATCCTCACCACTGGACCAATAAACAACATTTTTATCAATGGGGTAAAGATTGAAGTTGTCAAGGATGCCATTCTTCTTGAATCAAATATCAATACTTATAGAAGCAGCAGTAAAGAAATCAAACTATGCATTGTATTAGGCAAATCATGTGAGCAGGACCTTTTTAAAGTGTTGAAGAGCAAAGATGTCAGCTTGAGGACTAAGGTTCACCTGACCCAAGCCATAATATTTTCAATAACTTCATCTGCATGCAAAAGTTGGACAGTAAATAAGGAAGACAGTAACAGATTTGAGACACTTGAGTTATGGTGTTGGAGGAGAATATTGAAAGGGCCATGGGCTACCCAAAGAACCAACAGATCTGCGTTGGAAGAAGTACAGCCAGACTGGTATTTGGAGGCCAGGATGGCTAGAAGTCTTCTCTCATATTTTGGACATATTCTCCGAAGGGACCATTCAATAGAAAAGAATATCAGGTTTGGTCAAGTGGAGAATCTGAGAAAAAGAGGAAGACTGCAGCGAGATGGATTGGCAAAGTGGCAGTTCACTGTTTCTTTCGTCCAATGATTTAATTATTCTATAACCTTCCATTGAATCATGTTGTTATTTTGTTGTTAAACTTCTGAATTTCTAGTTGTTGCTTATCTATATTTTGTCATTTTTTCTTGAAACATTTCTTGAGTGTTTATACAATTTCGTCTCTGTTGCTTTCCCCTGTGTTGTTGGATCGCTTTAAGGATCCTATATATCAGTCTTCTAAATTCCATGGAGTCCTGGTGTGGCTATGTGGGTAAATGCACCAGACTGAAAGGCAGTTTGAATTGCAAGGTTGGCAGTTCAAGCCCACCAGATGCTCCTCAGAAACCCTATACAGGTTCGCTATGGGTTGGAATCAACTCAGAGGCACTTGACAACAACAAAAAAATTCCATGTCAGGTAATTACATTACCATTTCTTCTTTACAAAGTGTTTTGCTCTTTTTTTTTTTTTTTTTTTGTCCATTTGGTTAAGACATCTTGCATGACTTATTTATATGATTTGATATTATCTACTACTGAGTAATTTAGGTGTCATTTTATTTATTGATTTTTTGTTATGTTTGTTTTCTTCATTCTTGCTTTTGCTTTTATTTTGATATACCAGAAAAGGTAGGGTGGAAGTGCTTTTTTGCTAATCTGAAAGTAAGAGAGTATTTACCACATGTCTATAGGTATCTTCTGGTTAGTGGTTGAGGGACAGTGGGTGGTAGATCTCTGCCATTAGCTGAGTTGGTGTTGTGTGAGGTTCCATTGAGTCGGTACTGACCCATAGCAACCTTATGCACAGCAGAACAAAACAGTGCCCAATCCTGGAGCAACTTCACTATTATTGCGACACCTGAGCCCATCGATGCTGCCACTTGGTCAATCCATCTTGTGGGGGCTCATACTCTTTTTCTCTGACCCTCCACCTTACCAAACATGATATCTTTCTCCAGTGATGGTTCCCATCTGACAATATGTCCAAACTATGAGAGATGAAATTTGGACACTTGGCGTTTAAAGAGCACTCTGGCTGTACTTCTTCCAAAAAACATCTATTGGTTCTTTTGGCAGCCCATTGCATTTTAAATATTTTCCTCCAACACCATAACTCAAAAGCATCAATTCTTCTGTGGTCTTCCTTATTCACTGTCCAGCTTTTGCATGTATATGAGTTTATTGAAAATACCATGACTTGGGTCAGGCACACCTTAGTCCTCAAGCTGACGTCTTTGCTCTTCAACATTTTAAAAAATATCTTGAGCATCAGATTTGCTTAATTCAATACATCGTTTGATCTCTTTACTGCTGCTTCTTTAAGTGTTGATAGTTGATCCAAGAAGAATGAAGGCCTTGAAAACTTCAATCTTTTCTCCATTGATAGGAATGTTGTTTATTGGTCCAGTGGTGAAGGATTTTGTTTTCTTTATATTGAGATGAATTCCATACCAAAAGCTGTGCTCTTTGATCTTCATCAGTAAATATTTTAAGTCCTCTTCACTTTCAGCAAGCAAGGTTGTATCATCTGCATATTGCAGGTTGTAATTGAGTCTTCCTCCAATCATGATGCCACATTTTCTTCATAGAACCCAGCTTCTCGAATTATTGGCTCAGCATGCAGGTTGAGTAAGTATGGTGAAAGAATACAACCTCGTCACACAACTTTCTTAATTTTAAAACATTCAGTGTTCCTATGTTCTGTTCAAACAACTGCCTCTTAGTCCAGGTACAGATTTCTCATGAGCACAATTAAGTGTTCCAGAAT
>NW_006409146.1:190335-227973 GCF_000296735.1 Chrysochloris asiatica
CTCCTCTTTGCCAATTTGGATGCCTTTAATTTCCCTATCTTGCCGTATAGCTCTTGCTAAGACTTCCAGCACAATATTGAATAGGAGCGTTGACAGAGGGCATCCTTGTCTTGTTCCTGTTCGCAGAGGAAAGGTTTTCAATTTCTCTCCATTGACCGTGAGGTGAGCTGTTTGCTGGCGCATGCCCGACAGGGCTGAGGAATGCTGCTTGGTTCAGCGGGAGGCAGGCCCGTGGGATGCGGCTCAGGCAGGAGGGATGCTGTTTGCCTGTGTGCGCGCTTGCGCCCGGCGGGCCCCGGGAACATGGTTGGACTGTGCTGGGGTGGGGGGGTCCGCTGGCCAGTGGACACAGGTCAACTGGGCAGGGCAGAATTTTCTCAGGCAGGCACAGTCCATGCCTGATGACATCAGACAGTCGCCGCTTCTCTTTTCCTGCAGGTTTTTTTTTTTTTTTTTTCTTTTTCCCCCTTTAAACTAACTTCCCTCTGTCCACTGTATGCACAGAAATCCCACCTTGGGGTAGGTGTCACCAGTTGCTCTCCCTGCTTGAGTCTCCCCACTACTGGAGGCTCCACACGAGCTGGTTCCCGCCCCACCCCCTCAAGCCCAAAGGAGCTTGGGCTGTAGCAGCGCAAGTTTAATAAGCCTGTAATTCCTCGCACAGTGATTTCTCAAAGAAGCGGGTCTAAGGCTCTGGCGCACTGAGACTCACTCGTCCTGTGAGACTGTGGGTTCCTACCTGGGAGGTTTAACTCGCTAGTTGCCCCCCCGATCCCGGAGCCCCCACTCACCCGCACTGCCTGGCTGCCATTGCAAACCGGAAGTGCCCTCCCTGTGTAACATCTTTCTTATATTCTCTGGTCTCAGCCAAAATCTTTCAACCTTAGCAATGATATCCCTCATCCCACAGCCTCTTCTGAATCCGTGAAGTTCTGGAAGTTCTCTGTCAATGTATGATTGTAGCCGTTTCTGTATTACATTTAGCAAAACTTTGCTTGCATGAACAAAGAGATTGTCTGATGATTTCCACATTCTGTTGGGTCACCTATCTTTGAAATGGGCACAAATATGAATCTCTTCCAATCAGTTGACCAGATAGTTGTTTTCCAAATTTCTTGGCAGAGTTAAGTGAGTGCCTCCTGTGCCATCTGACTTTCTTGAAAGATTTCAATTTTTATTCCATCAATTCCTGGTGCCTTGTTCTTTGCCAATTCCTTCAATGCACCTTAGACTTCCTCCCTAAGTACCATTGGATCTTGATCATATGCTAAAAATCATTGAACATTAACCATTTCCTTTTGGTACAGTGACTCTGTATTCCTTCCATCTTCCATTGATGCTTTCTGTGTCATTCAATAATTTGCCCAGTGAATCTTTCAATAATTAAAATTGAGGTTTGAATTTTTTCTTCAGTTCCCCTAACTTGAAAAATGCTGAGCATATTCTTCCTTTTTGGTTTTCTGATTCCAGATCTTTGCACATATTATTGTAACATTTGGCTTTATCTTCTCAAGCTGATCTTTGAAATTTTCTGTTCAGCTCTTGGACCTCCTCATTTCTTCCATTTACTTTAGCATCTCTGAGCTGTAGAGTAAGTTTCAGTGTCTCTTCTGACATCCATTTTGATATTTTTCTTCTTTCTTGTGTTCTCAATGGCTTTTTGCTTTCTTCATGTATGATGTTCTTTATGTCATCCCACAACTCTTCCGGTCTTTGGTCTTTAGTGTTTAATATATCAAATCTGTTCTTCAGATGATCTGTAAATTCAGGTGGGATGTATTCAAGGTCATATTTTTGCTCTCGTGGACTTGTTTTCATTTTCTTCAGTTTCAGTTTGAATTTGCATATGAGTAATTGATTTTCTGTTCCACAGTCTTCCCCTAGCCTTATTTTCACTGACGATATGGAGCTTTTCCATCTCTCTTTATGCAGATGTAGTCAATTTGATTTCTATGTTTCCATCTGGAGAGGTCCATATGTATAGTCATCTGTTATGCTGTCTAAAGAAAGTATTTGAAATGAACATACCATTGGTTTTGCAGAATTCTATTGTGCGCTTTCCAACATCATTTCTATCACAAAGACCATGTTTTCCAACTATTGATCCTTCCTCTTTGCTTCCAACCTTTGCATTCCAATCACCAGTAATGATCAGTACATCTTGATTGCATGTTTGATCAATCATAGCTTGGTAAATGGAGGTGAATATTGGCTAAGGGGGATTGTGATGTCTATCATTCACTGGGTTAGCAGGTGGGTAGCAGGATTTCAGGAATGTGTTTTCTAGTACCTATGGGCTTGATGGATAAGATTTGGTGGAAGATGTGTGGGTTTGTGTGTATTTGATCTTCACCACACATTACCTGAAGAGAAGTGGGTGGCAAATGAGAAAGGGTACAAGAACACACTCTTCACTGCTAGCAAAATTGACTGACCATGCTGAGTGGCAGTCAAGTCGAAGATCTGGTGGTACTCGTCTCTGCTTACAAGGACAGTATTTAAATGTATGTAGCAGCAAAGCAGGAGCATTGTGCTTACTGTGTTTCATCATTTGTGTGGGGGTAGAAATAACTGGTTGTGAGGAAAGGAGGCTGCTTGTGGTATATATAGTCCAAAGGTAATTTTAATGGCAGTAGAACAGAGCCGTCTGGTCAAGAAAGTGACTATCTTGGCACTTTCCATTGGCTGCAAGCAGCATTTTGCACAAGGACCCAACTGTGTTTGAAGATCAAAGACTGCCCTGAATCCAGTATGTGTGGGTCCTCTTGTTGACAATCTGATGGTTTTTTTAATTCATGTGCACTATGGATCCAACTGATCCAGTACAGTTCCTGCTGAGTGAACCAGTCTCTTGATCCTAGTTCATGCCTTCTTTCATAAATTCTTACCCTTCTTATTATACTTTCCATCCTTATAGCTGGATCATTTTCCTCTCATCTTGCTTCACTCTGAGTATGCCTAAAAAGTTTCCCTGTCTTTTACTGGGAGACTTGTGAAGTTGCCTTCCTGTTATGTTCACTCAGATCACTGATTGCTCTGTCTTAAGAGGACCATGCTGTGCAAGGATAGCTAGCACTTCTGCTATGTGTAACTCAAAATTCTCATCTTCATTCAATTTCTTCTTCTAAGTATTATTTGAAAGATACAATTCTTCATCCTTTTAATGTTCAATATTCCAGGACTGGTATCTGTATGTGTTTCACTTGGTTTCTTGGGTCTTAGCTGTACAGAGACGGCATTAAGTATGTCATTATTCTGCCATCTTGGCTCCACCATCACCTATTTAAGTGGAAAAAATTGTGGTTTTTGTCTTCTACCAGTTTCTGCTGTGCAGTTTATACCACACACAGGTTTGACCCTTTTATTAAAATTTCATGCATGATTTCACAAATTAGTCATTAAGAGTTAAAGTAATTGGAGATATCAAAAATCAAAGAAAATGTGGTACAATGAGGTAAGGAAAGTATATTTAATCCTTACTGTTCATATTGAATATATATGAAAACTGTAGTACATAGGATTTCTATTTCTACTTAATAAATGTAAAAACCAGAGGTCAAAATAAAAGATACAAATATTGACAAGAGAATTTTTTTTTTTTTTTACTGTAATTTGTAGATCAAGGTCTACAACCATTTGAATGAAATAATAATTACTTTAAGGTAAATGCGATGATTTTGACTTTTAGTTTCAGAATCTAAAGGTAGGATTTATTTGAAATGAAAACTCAGAACATGATTCTCTTGATGCAGATCAGATGATGAGTTGTTCCTTGACTCAGTGCTCTAATTTAATTATCCCTGTTGTTTGAACAACATTGCTATTGAATTCTGGTTTGTACTAGAAAATGAAAATTACTGCAACATGTCTACACCTTTAGAGGATGATCCATTGGGAAGTTAATCCCTATGCCCCAAAAGGTATTAAACAGAAGAATAGTTTGGCACTTATTCACCTTAATGCAACTTCTAGCAAATTACTTCACATCAAGCTGCATTTAAGTAATTTAGTGCAGTACTATAATTTTGTTAAAGAGTCTTTAAAAGTAGTTTAAATATAAGTACACTATCCACATTTCTAACTCTCAGTAAGAAATTGTGATTGTTCAACTGACTCCATGATGCTAATCAAACTGGAAATTACTCGTTAAAATATATAATTGTAACAGATTTTATAAGTTTCATTTGATTTTCCTTATTTTAAAAATATTTACAAGGGACTAGAGAAAATCATAATTTAGGAATTTTATTATTTATATCTAGACAAATTTGTTTTTAATAGGTATCACCTATTTATCAAAGAGAAGCTTGATTTAATAGGAATCTCTTAAGATTTCCATAATAGAGACAAGTATGCTTAGTGTGGGAATAAGTCAAGGTATTGTGTAGGAAATACTTTGAAGACTTAAAAAATTATGCTAAAATTATTAAATTAGAGGAGTATCATATTGTATTGTTGTTCATTCAAGATGCAACTAATGCATGCATATTGGTTATTTGTGAAACAAATGATTTATTTCTCTCACATAATATTACCAAATATTGAAAAAATGTACACTATTCATATCACCAAGAGCCAGTGATCCTGAAGTCTAAGGTGCACTGAAATTACTGTCAAAGAACAAGGCACTGGGAATTGATGGAATACAAATTGAAATCTTTCAACAAACTGAGGTGACACAAAGGCATGCACTTATCTATGACCAGTTATTTAAAGGACAATTACCTAATAAACTGAATGGAAGAGATCCATGTTTCAGCTCAATCCGAAGACAGGTGGCTCAACAGAATGAGAACGTCATCGGACATTATCATTGATAATCTCATGCAAGTAAAGTTTTACTAAAGGAAATATAAAAATGCTGCAACCTTCCATTGACAGAGAACTTCTAGAGGTTCAAACTTGATTCAGAAGAGGATATGGAATAAGGGATATCATTGCTGATGTCAAATGGAGCTTGACTGAATGCAGAGAATACCAGAAAGATGCTTATCTATGCTTTATTGACTATGCAAAGTCTTTCAATTGTGTGGATCATGACAACCTATGGACAATATTGCAAAGTTTGAGTATTGCAGAACACTTAATTGTGCTCATGTGGAATCTATACATAGACCAATAGGCAGTTGTTGAAACAGAACAAGAAATCAACACATGGTTGTAAATAAGGAAACATGTGCGCCAGGGTTGTGTTCTATAACCAAACTTATTCAATTTGTATTCTGAGCAAATAATTGAGAATCTGGATTATAAGAAGAGAAACATGTCATCAGGACTGGAGAAAGACTCATTAAAAACCTGCAATATACAGATGATGCAAGCTTGCTTGCTTAAAGCCAAGAGGACTAAAATACTTGGTAGTGAATATCAAAGACCACAGCTTTTGATACAGGTTGTACCTCAATGTACAGAAAACAAAAATCCTCATACTGGACCAATAAACAACACCCATATAAGTGGAGAAAAGATTGAAGTTGTCAAAAACTTCATTTTGCTCAGGTCAACCATCAACACTCATGGAAGCAGCAGTCAAGAAATCAAATGACACATTCCATTAGGCAAATCTGCTGCACAAAACGTCTTTAAAGTGCTTGAGAGTAAAGAGATCAGTTTGAGAACTAAGGTGTGCCTGACCTAAGCCAGGGCATTTTCAATAACTTCCTATGCATGTGAAAGATGGACAGTGAATAAGAAAGACCGCAAAAGAATTGATGCATTTGAGTTATGATGTTGGAGGAGGATATTGAAAGTAGTGGACTGCCAAAAGTACAAACCAGTCTGTGTTAGATGTAAAACCAGAGTGCTCCTTGGAAGCCAGGATGGCCAGACCTCATCTCTCTTTCTTCGAAAATGCTGTCAGGAGGTACCAGTCACTGGTACCTGAAATGCTCCATACCACCAAATATGAAAATATCATGTTGGTGGTTTTCATGTTTGGTGGTATGGAGCATTGGACAAAAAGAGGAAAAACCCCAAGGAGATGGATTGGCACAGTGGCAAAAGCTGTGGGTTCAGATTGTGAGCTTGCTCCAGGACCAGGTGATATTTCATTCTTTTGTACATAGAATCATTATGTGTTGGTACTGACTCGAGGGTACCTATCAACAACAACAAAGTGTTATTTTTTAATTATATATCTTTTTAAATTTTTCCTTTCCAGGGGTTGTTGTTGTTGTTGTTGTTAAGTGCCGTTGAGTCGGTTCTGACCCATAGCGACCCTGTACAGGATTTCTGAGGTTGTAAATCTTTATGGGAGCAGAAAGCCTCATCTTTCTCCCATGGAGCCACTGGTAGTTTCAAACTGCTGACCTTAAGGTTCACAGCCTGATTCATAACCACTACGCTATCAGAGCTGGTATTAACTTTCTTCTTTACTTTAGATGACTACATATTTTCCCAATTAAAGTATGATCATAGAAGTAGTTAGTCATTGTCTACTCTCATTAAAATGTTGGAAATAATCATGACATGTGATCCAATCATCTTACCACTAACTACATATCATAGAGAAATAAGACCTATGACACAGATATGTGAACAACAATGTTCATTATGACATTACTCACAATATAAATAAAACATTGATACTATCTAAGTGCACATTAATGGATGGATACATAAGCAAACTCTGGTCATACACACACTATAATACCATTCGACACTGAAGAATAATAATGAAATGGTGGGGATGAACTTCCAGTGAAATAAGTCAATCCCAACAAGACAATGTCCTGGTGTTGCACTGTGAGTTAATGTGCTGGACTACAAGCTCGGTTTGAACCACAAAGTCAGTGTTTCATGTTCACCAGCTACTCCTAGAAACCCTACACAAGGTCTCTATGAATTGGAACCAACTCAACTGCACTTAACAACAACAACTACAGGTCAGATGATATCAGAAGTCAGTATTATAAAATATTAAGGAAAGGTTTACAAACAGGACTATTCTTTGATTATTTTCAGGAATAGTATGGAACAAAGAAGATCACTACCTAGAGAATGTTGTTTGGAGCCTTCAATTCAGTTTCAACTCATAGCAAACTTATGTGCAACAGAACAAAACACTGCAAGGTACTACACAATCCTAATAATTATTGTTGTTTTTGAGCCCTTTCTTGCTGCCACTGTGACAATCCACGTATACAGGGTCTTCCACTTTTTCATTGACATTTCATTTTACCAAGCATGATGTTTTTTTCCATGATGTCCAAAATATAAAGATGAAGTCTCACCATCTTTCCGTCTAAACTTTTTTGACTAAATTTATTCTAAGACAGATTTGTTTGTTCTCTTATACTCCATGGCAGTTTCAATATCTTTACCAACACCATAATTCAAATGCATTCATTCTTCTATAGTCTTCCTTATCCATTGTCCAATTTTCACATGCATATGAGGCAATAGAAAATTCCTTGGGTCAGACACACCTTAATCCTCAAACTGACCTCTTGACACTTTAACACTTTAAAAGAGCTCTTTGGCAGTAGATTTGCCTAATAAAATATGTTCTTTTATTTTTTGACTTCTGCTTCCATAAATGTTGATTGTGGATTAAATTAAAAAACAATCTTGTAGACAGCATTGTATTTTAAGATAGATCTTGAAATGGTCTTTTTGATGATGAATGTGATATCATTCTTCTTCAGTTTTCCATTCCTGGCTTAGTAAATCATATAAATAGGTGCTGGAAATGGTTTCTTCTCATTTTGAATTGCACACAATCAACAAATGAAGGTAATGAAAACTTTGTTCCATCCACATCATTAAGGTCAAATCTATTTCGAATAGGTAGCTCTTCCCCAGTCATATTTTGATCACCTTGCAACCTGAACATAGTCTCAGGGTACGTATAAGCCATTGGCATGATAACAGTCTACAATGATGAACAACACCCATATTTGGTGAGTAGTGACTGGCATCTAAAATACATCAATTGGTCCATTGGTCTTTCCCTCTGCAGAGCAAAGAAGAGTGAAAAAATAAAAGATTACCAAAGAAAATCAGAGGATTATCAAAAGGATTAATGGACCACAGTATCTACTTCATCTACTACCCCGAGGCCCAAAGAAATATATGGTGCCCAGCAATTACAAAAATCATGGGATCAGGAAAAGAGTAGGAGGTCTTAGACTGAGAATAGAAAATATAGAACAAAATTTAAACTGATAAAAAAAACACACCAGACTTAATGGTCTGATAGAAATTGGTGGAACTCCTAGGACCATAACTCTTAGACACTCTTCAAACATGGAAGTACATATATCGCTAGGAATCATCTTTCAGCTAAACAATAGGCAGACCTATAAAGTGAACAGTAATTCCAAAAGAAATGTAATTCTCAGAATAATCAACCATATAGAACCAAAGGGTAGTATTGGCCCAGAAAAATGATTCTCAGAAGACAGGAAGATGCAGGAATGGATATGAGAAACCCAGGGAAGAGTGTTATTACCTTAAGGGGATTGGAAATAATGCCACAAAGCAAAAATAATGTATAAATTATTAAATGGAAAACAAATATGCTCTGTAAATGTTCACCCAAATGACAACTTTTTTTTAAAAAAGCAACATTAAGTAGTAAATTGTGATTTTTTAAATATCTAATTTTGGTATTCCACATGAACCTACAAACTTCTTCTTCTTTTTTTTTTTTTTCTAGTGTTGAAAGATCTTCCTAAGCTCTTATCTAGCTTTTTCTTAAAACACCCAACCAGACAACAAAATAATAAAACAAACTTAGGATTCTGCATTGTATTCACAATTAGGACTCTCCTATACAACTTATTGTTTATGGCCTTAGGGAGGGATTGATTATTTTCTTGAAGACTCCCTTTGGGGTATCTGATTGACTGAATTTCATATATGTTGTTGTTAAGTACCATGGAGTCGGTTCTGACTCATAGTGACCCTGCACGGAGTTTCCAAGGCTGTACATCTTTATGGGAGCAGAATTCTCACCTTTCTCCTGTGGAACAGCTGGTAGTTTTGAACTGCTGACCTTGGATTTAGCAGCCTGATTCATAACCACTATGCTACCAGAATTTCATATATAACTATATGTTAATGATTGGACTGTTATTGCTCTGACTCATAGTGACCTTATATAGGGTACCCAGGAGTCCTGATGTGGCACTGCAGGATAATGTTCTGGACTACAAGGCCAGTTTGAACTGCAAAATTGGCAGTTCAAATCTACCAGCCACTTCTTGAAAACCCTGCAAAGTATCACTATGAGTCAGAAGTAACTTGTTGGCACTCAACAACACCATAGAGTATCCAAGGAGTGGCTGGTAAATTTGAACCACCAACCTTGTGGTTAGCATTCCAGCACTTATCCTACAGAGCCACATGAGAACTCCATTAGGGACTCTTTATTCCTACATTTGAAAATGGAAATGTTAATGGTAATAATAATTATTTGTGAAGTTAGGTGCCTGCGTCAACTCCAACTCATAGAACTCTTATGTAAAATAGACCAAAATTTAGTCTAAGTCTGTCCCAATCACACAATTCTTGCTATGTTTGTGCCCATTATTGCAATACTGCACCAACCCATCTCACTGAGGGCCTCTCTGGGTGGTGCTGTAGGATATGCACTAGACTGTTAACCACAAGTTTGGCGGTTCAGACGCACTAGCTGCATCTTAAATAAACTTTATTTAGGGTTGATATGTGTTGGAATTGCACACAAAATTTAACAATAACAATAGTGATAATTTTTTAACAATGTTTAGATTCATGCCTTGCATAAAAAAGGTGTTTAATAAATTGTTCTGTTCTGGATTGTTTCTCATTCTCAACCTGCAGCCCAGCATTTTCTTGTCAGGATGAGTCTATTCATTTTAAGCTTGAAATTTAAAGTTATTAATATATATTTCTGGAGACCTTGCAGTATCTGAATTTTCCAGAGACATAGGAAAATATGGATTATACTAAATATACAATTTAACAACTGAAGCTAGGTCAATTTAACGTAAAAGACTTTTATCTATATAAACTTGGTGGAGGTAGTAGTGTGCTGTGGAGTCAATTCTAATTCATAGCAACCCTGCAAAGGGTTTCAAAGGCAGTAAATCTTTACAGGAGTAGAAAGTCTCATTTTTCTCCTATGGAACAGCTAATAGTTTTGAACTGCTGACCTTGAGGTTAGCAGCCAGGCTCATAACCACTACTCTTTTATATGAAAGCTCCTTTATATAAATACATAACATCAATATTTTCAAATGTTGCAAACAAGTGACTTTATCACTCTGTGTATCTGTAGGTATATATCATTCAAAAATTTCAGACCAGGTTTAGAAAATATCCAGTGTTAATAAAGAAGACATAGCATTGGTAAAAAAAATATTTATCATGTTCGCCCATTGTTGTTTAAAAATGGTAAATAAAATGTTTGTCTCTCTTAACTTTAGTTAAGAACATCATAATGGACTGTCAATTCACTCAATAATCATTAAAATGTAGGTTCTTGCCATTAAAACCCTAACTATAATGCCCAAAAGAGCTGCATACACAGGTAGATAGACAATATGCATTCTAAATACATTGTCACCTTGTATTTATCTTTTCACTAAATTAAATATGGAAAACTGAGCCATTGTAGCTATTATATCTATATTATATTTAGTAGTGATAACAATTCATGGCCACAATTGACAATCAAAATGAATTTAAAGTATCTTAAATATATCTATATCTGTCTCTAGATCTATATCTAGATCTATATCTAGCTGTTGTTGTTAAGTACCATGGAGTCAGTACCAACTCATAGTGACCCTGCACAGGGTTTCCGAGGCTGCAAATCTTTCTCCAGCAGAATAGCTGGTAGTTTCGAACTGCCAGCCTTGAGGTTAGCAGCCTGATTCATTCGTAACCACTACACTACCAGAGCTCCATATATGAATAATTTTATATATGAATAATTTTAGGTCTAAAACCGTTTACTTGGCAGTACAGGATACAAAAAGAACAAGAAGATAGAATCCGTGATACAAAAGAGTACACATAAGTGAGATAAGCACATAGTTGAAATATCATGTGGGTTTTTGTTTTTTTTTCAACCTTACAATTAGTAAACAGGCCTTCTTAGAGAACAATTTTTAAAAATAAATAAAAAATAAACTGCACCTTATTAAAGATGCACTAAGAAGTCTCAAGCCTCTCTAGACAATTAGGGAACAATTCTCCTTCTAACGTAAGTGGAAAATTAAAAAAGAAAAGCAGACTGAATAAAACATGCTTTAAACCTAAATTTAAAATCCATTATCTACCAGAACAATAGAACCAGTAATTGTTGAAACTTTGCATTTAGGTTATGCATTTTGTTCTCTTTTAAGCAGGCACCCTATTATTTTTTTTTCTACATCAAATATAGTTAATAATAGTCTGTAACATATGGATAGCTAATTGCACCAAATGGTAGTGGCAGTGATAAGCATAATGGAATATGGTGTGATTATTAAGCAGTTTTAGACTTGTTGTAGCATTTTGTTTCCTGACTTGTGAATAGAGTAAAAAAAAAGGCACACTTAATACATTTTTTATCAGCAGCAACAAGTAAAACCAGATATTGCAATCATTCTTATTTATTTTTCCATACTTATTGAATGTTTGATCCTTTCACAGTTCATGACAGTGCAATTAATTATATTATCAACTCACTTCCAATTTAAATAGAATGCTTTTACATAAAGCATTCTAATTATACTTTATGCAATTTATCAGTTGTAATAGAATGCATTCCAATTTATGAAGTTCTCAAGTGCTTCAGATTAGAACTCTACTCCATAGTGTTTCTGTTCTTTAGGAAGTAGATCACTAATCATTTCTTCCAAAAAGCTTCTGGGCATATGCAAACCATTTTCTTTACCATTAGCAGGATTAGCAAGTGAATGTTTAACCTTTTGTGCCACACAGGGACTCTCCTCATATGCTAACTAGCTTTTATTTTACCTACTACACTGCTCCAGGAAGACCTGGTGGGCTCTGTGGGTTAATGTGCTGGACTGAAAACTTGGTTTGAACCACAAGGTCCATGGTTCAAGCTCACCAGTTGGTCTCTGAAACCCTACACATTGTTTCTATGGGTTAGAATTGACTTGATGGCACTTAACAACTACAAAAACACTGATTCCAATGCACTTAATAACAACAATAAAAACTTATCTATTTTATGCTTATGTGAAAATGTTTCAAATCACACTCTCAGTGTAATTACATTTACTAGTGCAAAGGAGTCCTGGTGTGGTGCTGTGGGCTAATGCAGCAGACTGAAAAGTCATTTGAACTGCAAGGTTGGAGGTTGAAGCTCACCAGCTGCTCCTTAGAAACACTATACAGGGTTGCTATGGGTCAGGATGGACTCCACAGCACTTAACAGTACTAGAGCAAAAGGGAATGGGAACAATGACCAACTCTAACTTCATAAAGTGGGAGGAGAACCAAACTCATCAGTCCAAGGCTGATTCTTATAAGAATCAGACATGACTCCACCGTCCAACTTCTTACCACTTCTAATAACAATTGTTCTTCTCACTGCTTTCTTTTTTTCTGCTTTATTTGATAATCCTTTACAACGCTACACAGAATTCATAAACCATACTCAGATCTCTGGTAGCGGATGGTTATGAATTGGGCTGTGAACCTTAAGGCCAGCCGCTCTGCAGGAGAAAGATGAGGCGTTCTGCTCCGGTAAAGATTTACAGCCTCGGAAACCCTGTACAGGGTCGCTATGGGTCAGAACCGACTTGACGGCACTTAACAACAACAACAACAATTCAGAACTATAGAGTTTAGCAGGAAATTCATTGGGTTACTATACAGGATCAGCACTGCTCAGGACACAGTTCACTGGGTAGGACAGCCACTTCTTAGCCGTGTCCTTAGAGAGGACTCTCTCTGGTTCCCTTGTTTCAGGCAATATTGCCAAGCTCTTCTATTTTTGTTGTTGTTGTTAAGTGCCATCGAGTCAATTCTGACTCATAGCCACCCTGTATAAGTTTTCCAAGGAGTGGCTAGTGAATTTGAACTGCAAATCTTGGTGTTCAAATGGACTTTGTAGCCCAGTTCATTAACCCAAAGCACCACATCAAGACACCAAAGCTCGTTTGTTGTTGTTAAGTACCTTGGAGTCGTTTCCGACACATAGTGACTGCACAGGGTTTCCGAGGCTGCAAATCTTTATGGGAGCAAAATGCCTCATCTTTCTCCCTTGGAACCATTGGTAGTTTGGATTTGCCGACCTTGAGGTTAGCAGCCCAATTTGTAACCACTACGCTACCAGAGCTCCTTAATGCTCTTTTTGTGCTGCTTAAAAAGGCCCAAAGGGAACAACTCTCCACCAGAAGCTTCATCCTGAAGGTGTTCAGTTTTAGCCCCCCAATTAAGTACCTGGAAGCAATGTTCTATGCAAGTGAACTTTATGCCTCAAGGCAGTTAGTTTTACTTGAGCCATGGACAGGGAATCTCACCATTCTGTCTTTTGCTCTGGCTGTTGGTTTTACTGAGCTCCTCTGCCACTCTCCTCCTGCTTCTCTGGTGTCATAGTTTTCTGTTCTTGGATTGAGGAGGTTCAGCACAGTCCTGGCTCTTCTTTGTTGATGGTAGTGAAATCCCCACTTCCAGCTTTGGAGATGGTTCATTTTATACACAGCAAGTTGGCACAATTGATCAATTCCCACATAGGATTCTGAGTTTTTACAATCACTATCACTCAAATCTGTGTTGGAAAATGTACAGCAAGAATGTTTCTTAGAAACCAGAATGGCCAGACTTCATCTCTCATACTTCAGACATAGTATGAGGAGGGATCAGTCCCTGGAGAAAGACATCATGGTTGGTAAACTGGAGTACCCTCCCCCCCCAAAAAAAAAATTAGGAAGACCCCCAGTGAGATTGATTGGCACAGTGGTAGCTGCAATGGACCCAAGCATTGCAATGGCAGTGAGATTGGTGTAGGGTCACACAGTGTTTTCTTCTATTGTGAATAAGGTTGCTATGAATAACTGCTGACTTGATGGCACCTAGCAACAACAACAATATTCACATTACAAGACATAACTGACTTTGAAAGTAGTTATTGAGATTCACTTCCAATGAATAAGATTCATTCTAAGTAACACTGACAACTTTAAAATGTGCCTGTAAATATTGACATAATTTCTAAATATTTTCAGTGTATATTTGTCCCTGTCAATTGCACTAAAATTTGACAGGCTTGACTGCAAGAATATGTTTCATTATTTTCAAGTAAATATATTAATATTTGTTCATGGCTTGATGGATTTAAAAGTTTAAATTATTGTTTCTTCTCACATATTCCTGAATATTTAAAAATATTGAAATATTTTTAAAGTATCAAATGTTTCTTATGTCAATATGATTAAATATGATTATCATTTAATAAGTTAAGCATTTCAAACCCTTTCAGCAAGCTTTTAATAACAATTCTTATATTATTGTTGTTATATCATGTACATTCAAATCTCGAAAAAAAATAACAACTCAAGGCTTTTTAAAGATAAGTTAGCTTTTAAAAGTTTTTTTTTCAATCTGAAATAATTAACTACTAACTAACTAACTAACACTGGTCATTTAAAATATGTGGCTTACCCATCAGTCCAAGGGCAAATCCTCTGGTTGCAGCTTTTGACTTCTGCCTGTGGGTCCCAGCCCTAAAGTAAACTTGTGCATGACCATTAACTCCTGCTTACCCAGCAAGGAAAAAAGCAGGTTTGGTCTAACAGACAAACCATATGAACAATCTGTAAAACTCCAACATAAAAAGACGCAACTATTTCAAGAATTACACTGTGCACACACAGATACTTAACTAACCTACAGAAACAAAAATAGTAAATAATCTTTTACCCACTAACTTCTCAAAATCTATCTGTGCACCTCTACGGTGGTGGCTAGGGGAGGAGCAAGAGCGAGTGGATACCCCAACCCACTACTGAAGACTTTTACGGTACACACACACACTTTTATTTCTGTTTCAAAGTGAAGGTTCTTGTCTCTTCTTTTATATGGCCTCTATTTTGGTCCTTTTAATCACACATTTTTCCTGGAGGTGGGAGCTTTTACTCCCTATGTTACCAAAGAAGAGACAACAATCGTGGCCATATAGCCAAGCTACAAGCATACCTCATAATACTCCACCATTGAGACAAGAGCCAATAAGAGCTGCTAAATATTACACGACAAAGGAAAACCTATCTCCTGATCATATCCACCAGAAGACACCCAGTAAGTTTAATAACACAGCAACAAACATCCATTTAAGCATTAAAAAACCCACACACTACTAGAAATGACAAACAAAAGATTTCAAACCCAATAAATGATCTCAAAACATGTCCAAAAACAGAAAAGAGTAACTGAGATAAATGTGCTGGAGACATACAAAGGCTCCCCAGAGAGGCAGAGCAGGTTTTGGATTTGCCCGAGAAAGAATTCAGAAGAATGATATGGAAACAAATTCAAATGCTCTGAAAAGGGGTGGAGGAAAACAAGGAAGAAGTCAGGAAAACACTACAAGAGCAATAAAACAAGATTGATACAACACTGAAAACAATTCAAAACCTGCAAAAAGAGGTCCAAATGATTAATAATACAATATCAGAAATGGGCAATACACTGAAAGGGGAAAGGAGCAGAATAGAAGAGATAGAAGCCAGAACTAACAAACTGGAAGACAAATCTCTCAAGATAGAAGAGCAAGCAGAAAAAATCATAAAAAAAAATCTGAAGATAGTTGAAGATTCATGCTAGATAACATGAAGAGGAACAACTTAAGAATTATTGACATTCCAGAACATGAAGAATCAGAGAAGTCCACAGAATAGATAGTTGAGGAGCTTAAGGAGGAAAATTTCCCTAACATCATGAAAGATGAGAAGATAAATATTCAAGAAGCGAAATGTACTCCAGGAAGGATAGACTGCAAAAAAAGTCACCAAGACATATAATATATAATAATCAATCTTTCCAAAATCAAATACAAGGAGAGAATCTTAAAAGTGGCCTGGGAGAAGAGAAGTGTCACTTATAAAGGAAAGAAAAATCAGATTAAATTCTGACTACACAGAACAAACCATGCAGGCAAGAAGGCAATGGAGATACATATACAAACCCTAAAAAAAAAAAAAAAAAAAAAAAAAAACTACCAACAAGAATTGACTATCTAGCAAAAGTAGCAATCAAATACAATGGTGCAATCAAAACATTCCTGGATAAACAGAATCTAAGAGATTTTATTAAAACCAATCCAACACTTCAAAACATCATAAACGGAGTTCTGTGGACTGAACCAACAAAAGCAGACAACAACTAGAGATTGACAGGCTTGGCAACCCCACCTGGAATTCAGTCAACAGATAACAGAGTCCAGAAGAGAACAAAGCTAAAACAATAATTTCAAAAGAGCTGGGAGGTCAACCAAAGATCAAAATTATATCAATGTCAAAGAAGGGGTAAACGTAGCAACAGAGATCCAGGTGGTTAGGATGTCAGGTAGATTACAGGATACAATAGATTCTCTTAAATGGAGAAAAAAGTTAGTAAAGTTAATACTTCACAACTTACCATGAAAATGAACTTCCAAGCAGAACAAGCAAACATGAAAACTAAGAAGACACCAACAAGAAATAGCACAAAAAACACAAACTCAGCACAAGAAGGCATGCAAACAAAGGAACAAACAGCACTACCAAAAAAATAGCATAATGGCAGAAATTAATTCATACCTATCAATAATTACATTGAATGTCAATCAATTGAATGTGCCAGTGAAGAGACAGAGAGTGACAGAATGGATAAGAAAGCAAGACCCTTCAATATGCTGTCTACAAGAGATTACACCTTACACACAAAGACAAAAACGGACTAAAAATTAACAGTGGGGAAAAAATACACCAAGCTAACTGCAACAATAAACAAGCAGGAGTGGCAATACTAATCTCCGATAAAGAAAACTTTAAGACAAAAACCAGCATAAGAGACAAAGAAGGAAACTGTCTCATGATCAAAGGGTCAGTTGAGCAAGAGGACATAAGCATAATAAATATCTACATTCTCAATGAAAGAGAACAAAGATTCATGAAGTAAACCTTACTAGAATTGAAGAAAGAAATAGATAAATCTCCAATTATAGTGGGAGATTTGAATACACCACTTTCAAAAAAGGGACAGGACAACAAGAAAGAAACTCGACAAATTTACAGTGAAACTAAACAACACAATCAACCAACTTGAACTCATAGATGTGTACAGATCATTCAACCCAACAGCAATACAATATACATTCTTCTCCAGTGAGCATGGAACATTTTCCAGAATTGACCATGTTTTAAGTCAAAAAGCAAACCTCCATAAATTTACAAATATCAAAATATTACAAAGTATCTTTTAGAATGCAATACAAGAAAACTAGAAATCAACAATAAGTTTACCAATGAAATAATGTCAAATACATGGAAACAACATACCAAAATCTTTGGGCCAGGGCAAAAGCAGTGCTGAGAGGACAATTTATTGTGATAAATGTGCACATCCCAAAAAAGGAAAGAACCAAAATTGACACATTAACACAGCATCTCCAACAAATAGAAACAGACCAGCAGAGGGAACCTACAGTCACCAAAAGAAAAGAAATAATAAAGAGCAGAAATAAATCAGATGGAAAACAGATAATGAGAAAGAATCAACAGTACAAGAAGCTAGTACTTTGAAAGGATTAATAAAATTGACAAAACATTGGCAAAACTAACAAAAGAAAAGAGGGAGAGGACACAAATAACTCGCATTAGAAACCACATGGGCTATGTCACAACAGAACCAAAGGAAATCAAAAGGATAATAGCAGAATAATACGAAGAATTGTACGCCAACAAATTTGAAAACTTAGAAGAGATGTTTACATTTCTAGAAAAATATAACTTACCTAAACTGAATCAGAGTGAAGTACAAAGCTTGAACAGACCGTAAAAAAAGAAGAAAATGATCAGATCATCAAAAAACTCCCAACTAAAAGTGCAGGCCCAGATTGCTTCATGGGTGAGTTCTACCAAGCATTCAGAGAAGAACTGTCACCAATTCTACTCAAATTATTCCAGAGTATAGAAGAGGATGGAAGAATCCCTAATAATTTTTATGAAGCAAGCATAACACTCATACCAAAACGAGGAAAGGACATCACTAAGAAAGAAAACTATAGACCAATATCCCTCACGAACATAGACACAAAATTTCTCAACAAAATCCTAGCCTATAGAATCCAACAGCACTTCAAAAAGTAATACATCATGACCAAGTGGGATTCATAAAAGTGATGCAAGGATGGTTCGACATTAGAAAAACAATCAACGCAATCGACCATATAAATAAAGAAAAGAAAAAGAACCACATGATCATATCGATTGATGCAGAAAAGGCATTTGACAAAATCCAACATCCATTCCTGATAAAAACACACAACAAAGTAGGAATTGAAGGGAAATTCCTCAACATAATCAAGAGCATATACACAAAACCAACAGCCTACATCACTTTCAATGGAGAGAAACTGAAAGCCTTCCCTGGGCGAACAGGAACCAGACAAGGATGCCCTTTGCCACCACTTCTATTCAATATTGTTTTGGAAGTTTAAGTCAGAGCTACAGAGCATGATAGAGAAATTAAAGGCATCCAAATTGGTAATGAGAAAGTAAAACTCTCTCTATTTGCAGATGATATGATCCAATACATAGAAAACCCCAAAGAATCAGTTAAGAAAAAATTAGACCTCATTGGAAGATTCAGCACAGTGGCAGGGTATGAGATCAACATAGAAAAATCAGTTGGATTCCTCTATAGTAACAATGACAGCACTGAAAAGGACATTGGGCAAGCAATACCACTTACAATAGCTGTGCAAAGGATGAAATATTTAGGAATAAACATAACCAGAGAAACAAAGAACTTATAAAAAGAAAATTACAAAAAACACTACTACAAGAAACCAAAAGAGATTTAAAGAAGTGAAAGAGCATACCATGTTCCTGGATAGGAAGACTCAACATCGTGAAAATGTCAGTAATTTACACATATAATGCAATCCCAATCCAGATTCCAACAACATTCTTCAAAGAGATGGAAAAGACAATTACTAACTTTATATGGAAAGGAAAGAGACCTTAGATAAGCAAAGCACTGCTTAAGAAGAAGAACAAGGTTGGAGGCCTCTCATTCACTGATTTCAAAATTTTTTACATGACTACAGTGGTCAAAAAAGCCTGGTACTGGTACAATGAAAGATACATTGATCAATGGAACAGAATCGAGAATCCAGAAATTAACCCATCCACATACAGCCAACTGATTTTTGACAAAGTGCCTAGGCATATTGCATGGGGAGGAGATAGTCTCTTTAATAGATGGTGCTGGCAGAACTGGAAAGTGACATGCAAAAGATTGAAACAAGACCTTTATCTCATGCTCTATACAAGAATGAACTCAGCATCAATTAAAGATCTAAATGTGAATCCCCAAATTATGAAGGTCATCAATGAAAAACTAGGGACAAATATGAGGGTTCTACCTCAGGGCATACACAGACTGCCAAAAATTTTGAAAATTACACAAGCAAATATATACAAAATAGATGATTGGGACATACTAAAAATTTAAAAAAGGGAATCCACAGAATTGGAAAAAATCTTTTGCAACAACACATCAGATAAAGGACTAATTTTAAAAATATATAGGAAACTACAAGAAAAAGAAAAAGACAAATAACCCAATTAAAAAATGAGCATAGGACATGAACAGACACTTCATCAAGGAGGATATCCAGGCAGCCAACAAATATATAAAGAAATGTTCACAATCATTAGCCATCAGAGAGATGCAAATCAAAACAACAATGAGATATCATCTCACACCAGCAATTACAGCAAATATCAAAAAAGTAGAAGACAATAAATGCTGGTGAGCATGCGGAGAGACTGGGACCCTCCTTCATTGTTGGTGGGATTGCAAAATGGTCCAACCACTAAGGAAAGCATTCTGGCACTTCCTCAGAAGGTTGGAAATAGAAATACCTTTTGACCCAGCAATTTCTCTATTTGGTATTTACCCACAAGATATATGAAACATAACACGAGTAGATATATACACACCAATGTTCATAGCAGCACTATTTACAATCGCAAAAAGATGGAGACAGCCTAAATGCCCATCAATTGAAAAATGGATAAACTAACTGTGGTACATACGTACAAGGGATACTATGTTGCCTTGAAGAACAACAAAGAAGCCACATCATTATGTTGAGTGAAATTGGTTAGTCACAAAAGGAGAAATACTGCATAAGACCATAACTGTAAAAGACTAAGAAAAAGAATTCACCCAAAAAGGGGGGGTGGAACCAAACTATATCTATAATTGCTAATCACCAGGATATCTGGGATGAGCGCAGGGAAGGGAGGAAAGGAAAGATAGAGCACAAGGCACTGAATAGACACAGAAAAGATTGGGTGCTGGTGGGGCGGTGGGGGATGGGGAGGGCTGGCAATATACAAGAAGAGGAATGGGAATAGGAGAATAGGAGAACAAGGCAGATGGGAGAACAGTTATGCAGGTTCGCATGGACTCAGTGGGACAGAGGTAAATGATGATGTATGCACAATCTTGGAATAACAGGGTTTCAGGATACAGGGATTGAGTCATGGTTTGAAAGGGTAAAGGATTAGAATAATATTAGGATGCTTGGCTATCTTTTAAATCTTGGTTTCCCTTGCCTACCATTGTGTAATAGACACTTTGGGGGGCGCGGTAGCCAGAAACATCACAATAGAAAGCTTGTAAGTCCATCTTCAGCCTATAACTGATTAGAATACCTTAAAGGAGGCTAGAAATTGCCCAGACCCAAAATGAGAGTGGGGGGGCCTATAAAGGCAAGAAGTGACTGGCTTACAAGCTTTCAAGAGGGAGCCTAGTTCCAGACAGGCCAGGGGTAGGTAGAACCTCCACTGAAAGATTTCCAATCTTTTGGGACCAGACTGGCAAAAGGAAATGGGGATAAGACTCTTGTGGTACAATAGTGAATAACTGCCATCAGGGCTAACTATGAAGGTCGGAAATGTAGAGGTAGATGTTTTTAAAAAAGGAAGGGAGTGATTGATTTTGTAGCCCAGCCATGGCGGTCCCTGGGACCATCGAATAAGAAGAGTAGAGAGAGTGACCCTACCCAGAGAGGCAACAAAGCCAGGTATGGAGAAAGAGATCATGATGTGGACAGATAGACAACCAGACCAGCCTGGAGTGGCTAGAAGAACAGAAGATATTTCTTAAAAGAAAGACTGACAGGAAAAATACAAAACAATATAGGCAGACTGACTGATTACTATAAGAACAAGCAAGTTGCCTGCCTAGGATACATCAAGGCAAGTGGTAGGATCCCCTCAGGGTAAACCTCCTTCTAAGACTAAGACTCAATGGGAATACATACTCTGATTGATACCACTTTCATCACGGATAAGAGAAAGTGAGGGGAAAACAGCAATGAAGTGGTGAGCTAAGCCCTACAAAATTCAATAGACTCTTGTAAATACAACTGGAGACCTGGTTGGCTAGCAGTGTGGCAAGACCTGAGGACTCTAAGACCCAGAGTCAGTGACATAGCCACAGTGGACTAGAGTAGAGAGTGAAGTGTCCAGCTGATAAGAAGTAATGGCATATGCATAAGAACACCCACACTTTCAGATAATACCCACTTGACCTGTCTTCAATGACTGGATGATCAGAGCTCAACTAGAAGAAGAAAGAAGAGGCAGAAAAGAGTAATCTGATACAATTAGATGAACTTGACCTACACCTGTGGATGCAGTAGCTCAAAAGAGGTAACAAATTTTTACAAAGAGGATCATTCCCACCCTTTCCATACACAGAGTACACATGGATGGGCAATTTGGACATTGGCTACTCAAAATGGGGGGCTTACATGCCTTCAAGAGGAAACCTAGATCCAGAGGGCATGGAGGAAGGTAGAATTTCCACTAAGTAGTATCCAATCTGTCTAGGAGAGGCAGATAAAAGGAGATGAGGATAGGTCTCTTGTGATACAATAGTAAATAATTGTTCTCAGGACTGATTGTGTGGGTTGGAAATGTAAAGGTAAAAGTTTTGTAATAAAAGGAGGGGGGTGATTAACTTTGTAGTCTAGGAGTGGAGGGCCTTGGGACCATCAAGGGAGAAGAGAGGATAGTGGGACCCTACCCAGAGAAGCAGTGATGTCAGAGATGGAGGCAGAGACAATGACGTGGAGAGATGGAACAGCTGGGGATTGTAGATCCTGAGAGGGAGAGGTGTTGTGTGCTGACAACCGGGGGTCAGGCTTGCAGGGTGTATCCTTTTGTTGGTTGATGATGCATGGAGGGAATTGTAACCATGGCAATGAAAGATACACAATAGGATGAATGTAGGATGAATGTAAAGCTAATGTTCTCCCATGTAAACTATCACATAATTCACAATAAAACATTAAAAAATTATGTGGCTTATTTGAATCATTTTTAAATATTGTTTATGTTTGTACTCATTTTGCACATATGTATAATAACATTCTGATCTCCACCAATTCTTAGAAATCACACAAATGAGAAGATGAGTTAAACATATTTTTCTGTTTTTTTTTTTTTTTTTTTTTTTTTCTGAGTAAATATTTTACATTGTACTCACCATTGAAAGACTGACTAGAAGTTTATTCAAGAATAAAACACAGTTTTTATTGCAATATCTTAATAATGGACTAGGGAATTCAGATAATGTTTAATGTTAATTTTAACTTCAAATCTAGAAGAATATTTCCTAAGTATAATCCAAATAAACTGAGGTAGAGTGAAATACCTATTAAGTAATGTGTCTGATTATTTATGATAATTAATGGTGTTTGCTGTGGGTTAATGCACCAGACTGCAAAGCCATTTGAACTGCAAGGTCAGTGGTTCAGGCTTAGCAGCTGCTCCTCAGAAACCCCATGCAGGATCGCTATGGGTTGGAATCAACTTGACAGTACTTAACAAAAACAGCATGTTAGGAATACCAAAATTCTCCTTGGAAGAAAGAATGGTGAATTTCATCTTACATACTTTGAGCATGCAATCAGGAGAGACTTACTCTTGAAGAACATAGTTCCTGTTAAATTATAGCATCAACCAAAAAAAAAAAAAAAAAAAAACCTTTAATGAAATGTATTGCCACTATGACTTCAGCAATCTATTCAAATATAGTAATAATTATGAGATGGTGTAAGACCAGTCAGTGTTTCATTCTGTTTTACATTGGTTCACTATGATCCAGAACCAGCTGGACAGCACCTAACAATACAACAACTTGAGAAAAGTAAACATATAAAGGGACATAATTAAAGAGATGAAAATACTGCAAAGTATGTCAAAGTCTGGAAACAAAAATCTGTCAAAAATTAACCATTTATTCCTTCTTCCTAGAATGTTCTTAGTCTGAAAACTCCATAAAAATTTGTCCACTGTGGGTAACCTTGCTGGTTTAAAATACTAGTGGCATAGAATAATTAATGAACCAACAGTATGCAAAATAGATTGGAGATGACAAATAAACAGAAAAGTCTCAAATATTGTCAAGTAGCAAAGGTAGAGTTTTGTCAAATCTTTTCTTACAGACTTAGATTGAATTTACTTCTAGTTTTTGAAACTCAGTGCCACAATAGTAAAGGACTATCTTCAACTCTTGATATCTTTTTTTAATATGGAAAATTGTGAACAGTGAAACACTTCTGTTGTTGTTGATAAGTGCCATTGAGTTGGTTCCAATCCACAGCACCCCTGTATAGGATTTCTGAGGAGCAGCTGGTTTGAAGCATCAACATATATGTTCAAATGACCTTGCAGTTCAGCGCATTAACCCACAGAGCCACAGCAGGACTCACAATCTGATAAATTAGCTTTTTGTTGTTGTTTTGTTTTGGTTTGTTTTTATTCTCTAAAAAGGCACAAGTCTCCTGGGATAGATAAAGCAGAGGACTCTACGCGTCATGGCCAAAAGTTTAACCAGTTGTTCATTTTTGTTTGTGTTAGTTCCCCATATTTCCCAAATCTCACAGAGGTTACTCTTGGATTCATGAAGGATACTGACACATTAAGTAAGTTGCACTACAGAAAAGAAACATTACAAATGAAGGATTCCCTGACAGTAAGCAGAAGGTCTCCCTCCTGTCCAAGGAGAGACATAACTCATCATTCAAAGGTTTTTGTTTTTGTTTTTGTTTTAATAAGATGGGAAAGAATGTGTAGGAAACCTTGGAATCCATGGGAAATTTCCTCTACCAACAAATAGTAGCTATTGATAGCCTGCCAGCAACAGTGCCCACTCAATCTAACAGAAAACTAAGATAGACAGTAAGAAGTGTAGAATGACTCCCAAACAACAAAAAAAATTGAGGCACAGATAGCTTCACTGGTGAGTTTTACCAAACATTCAGGGAAGAGCTGTCATCAATTCTATACAAATTATTCCAGAATATAGGAAAGGATGGAAAACTTCCTAATACATTTATGAAGCAACCATAACCCACATACTAAAACCAGTAAAACACATCACTAAGAAAGAAAATTATAGACCAATGTCCCTCATAACATAAATGTAAAAATTCTTAACAAAATCCTAACCAACAGAATTCAACAACACATCAAAAAGATAATACATTATGACAAAGTGGGATTCATATTAGGGATGCAAGGATGGTTCAATATTAGAAAATCAATCAATGTAATCCACAATAAAAAATAAAAAAGGAAAGGAACCATATGATCATATTGATTGATGAAGAAAAGGAAATTGAAAAAATTCAATATCTATTCCTGATAAAAATAATCAACAAAGTAGAATTGAAAGATAATTAAGAGCATATATACAAAACCAACAGCCAACATCACTCTCAATGGAGAGAAATTGAAAGTTTCCCTTTGCAAACAGGAACTAGACAAGGATGCTATTTATCACCACTTCTATTCAGTATTGTGTTGGAGGTCTTAGCCAGAGCTATAAGGCAAGATAGAGAAAACAAACGTATCTAAATTGGAAAAGAGGAAGTAAAACTCTCTCTATTTGCCGATGACATGATTCTACATATAGAAATCCCCAAAGACAGTAAAAACAAACTACTAGACCTCATTGGAATATTCAGCAAAGTGTCAGGGCACAAAATGAACATACAAATATTCAGTCAGATACTCTAGACTAATAATGACAGTGCTGAAAATGAGATTAGGAAATCAATACTATTTACAATATCCTCCCAAAACTGGAACATTTAGGAATAAATCTAACCAGAGAAACAAAAAGCCTATACAAAGAAAACTACAGAACACTAGTACAAGAAACCACAACAGATTTATATAAACTGAGGAAGATAGTATGTTTCTGGATAGGAAGACTTAGCATTGTGAAAATGTCAATACTATACCCAAAGCAAGCTACACATATATTGCTATTCCAATCCAGATTACAATGACTCTTTTTAAAGAGTTGGGGGAAAAAAGAACAATTATAAACTTTATATGGAAAGGAAAGAATCCCTGGATAAGCAAAGTACCACTTAAGAAGAAGAACAAAGTTGGAAGCCTCTCACTCCCTAATTTCAAAATTTACTACATGGCTAACAGTGGTCAAAACAGCCTGGTACTTGGACAATGAAGGCGCTCTGGTGGTGTGTTGTTGTTGTTGTTAAGTGCCGTCGAGTCGGTTCCGACCCATAGCGACCCTGTACAGGGTTTCCGAGGGTGTAAATCTTTACGGGAGTAGAAGGCCTCATCTTTCTCCCGCGGAGCGGCTGGTAGTTTCGAACCGCTGACATTAAGGTTCGCAGCCCGATTCGTAACCACTATGCTACGTGGTTACGAATTGGGCTGCTGCAAACCTTAAGGTCAGCAGTTTGAAACTACCAGCTGTTCCACGGGAGAAAGATGAGGCTTTCTGCTCCCATAAAGATTTACAGCCTCAGAAACCGTGTACAGTGTCTCTATGAGTGGGAACCAACTCCACGGCACATAACCACTACCACCACCACTGGTCTAATGAAAGATACATAGATCGATGGAAAATAATTGAGAAACCAGTTATTAACCCATCCACATGCAGCCAAATAATCTTTGAAAAAAGGGCCAAAGTGTGTTGAGTGGGAAAGAGATGTTCTCTTCAATAGATGGTGCTGACAAAACTGGAAATCAATATGCAAAAGAGTGAAACAAGACCTTTATCTCATATCATGTACAAAACCCAATTCAACATTGACTAAAGACCTAAATGTAAATCTTAGAATGGTAAAGATCATCAATAAATAAATAGGAACAAATTTAAAGCTCTAATACAAGGCATACATAGACTATAACACAATGCGAGAATTGCCCAAACAAAAGAAGACAAAATAGATAATTGGTATATACTAAAATTAGAAATATATGTGCATCAAAATATTTAACCAAGAGTAAAAAGGGAGCCCACAGAACGGGAAAAATATTTTGCAATGACATATAAAACATGGGACTAATCTCTAAAATCTATAGGAAACTATGACACCTTTACACGAAAAAGGAAAATCACCTAATTTAAAAATGGGCACAGGACATGAGCATCACGTCACCAAGGAAGAAATTCAGGCAGCCAACAAACATATGAAGAAATATTCGTGATCATTAGCCATTTGTTGTTTTTGTTGTTGTTGGTAAGTACCGTGGAGTCAGTTCCTACTCATAGTGACCCTGCATAGGGTTTCCGAGGCTGTAAATCTTTACGGGAGCAGAACGTCTCATTTTTCTCCCACGGAACCCCTGGTAGTTTCAAAAGGCTAACGTTGAGGTTGACAGCCCAACTCGTAACCACTATGCTACAGAGAGATGAAAATGGAAATAATAATGAAATATCATCTCACATCAGCAATAATAGGAAATTTAAAAATGCAGAGGGCAGTAAGTGCTGACAAGTGTGTGGAGAGACTGTGACCCTCCTACATTGCTAGTGGGAATGTAAAATGACTCAACCATTCTGTAAAATGGTATGGCGCTTCCTCAGAAAGTGGAAATAGAAATATGTTATGAACTGGAAATTTCTCTACTTGGTATATATCTATCTACAAGAAATACGAGCCAGAAATATGAGTAGATATACCAATGTTCACAGCAGCACTATCACAAAAACAAAATGATGGAGACAGCCTAAGTGCCCATCAATGGAAGAACGGATAAACAAACTTTGGTACATACATACAATGGAAAATTATGCTACCTTGATGAATAACAATGAAACTGCAAACCACCACATAATATGGGTAAAACATGAGGACATTATGTAAAGTGAAATCATTCAGTCACTAATGGACAAATATTGCACAAGACCATTATTGTTAAAGCTTAAGGAAAGTTAGCCATAGTAATAGAAAAAAAAAAAAAATTGTTGGTTAACAGAGGTGGGAGAGATGAGATGGTAAAGCACAGGTTAGGGGATAGTCACACTATATAGCCCAGGTGTTGGTAAGGACAATATGCAAGGAAAAAGAGGTTAAGACACAAGAAGGGGAAGGGAAGTTGATGGGGGAGGGAGGCAGATGGAGGAGGGAGGTAGAAGTAGTCAAGACAAGGTAGATAAGGGAACACAAGTTGGTTTGTATGAGCTAAATCGGACAGAGGTAACTAGTGATGTATACTCAATATAGGAATAACAGCACTTTGGGATACAGAGATAGAGTCATAGCCTAAATGGGTAAAAGAAGGGAAATAATATTAAGATGATTGGTTTCAGTTGTCTAATATTGTAAAATAGACACTTTAGTGGTATCAAAAGGCATATCAAAAAACATGATTAAAGCAAACTTATAAGCCCGCCTATACCCTATAACTGATTGGAATACCTTAAACGGGTTATAGATCTTCTCCAGTGAAATAGGTTTCTTGTGGAGCCTTTGTAGTGTATAGGTGGAATCCTGAGCCCCATCTAGAACCTTCTGAGGTGGGATATTCCCACTTGAAAGTATCATACAGACCATACCAAAGTGGCTCGAGAAACAGAAGATACTTCCTAAAAGAAAGTCCAGCAGAGGAAAAAAAAAAAAAAAATGCAGTCTGCTTGGCTATTACAAATACAAGCAAGCTCTTCATAGTGGAGCCATCAAGGCAAGTAATCAAATTCCATCAGACTAAAACTCAAAGGGAACACACGAGCAGACATGTAAGCTTTGGAGATCATGTTGGTCTACATGTTAGTGGAAGTGGGGGAAAAGCAGCAATGAAGATATGGACTGAGTTTGATCATGTTCCATAGATACCTGTCAACCTTGAGATGAAAGAGAAAACAAGAAGGCCTGGTTGGTCTGAAATCTGGGAAGACTTGGGAACTCCTTAAACTACGTTCAGTGACTTAGCCATGGAGGGTTAGAGCTGAGAGTGAAGCATCCAAGTGATATGAAGTGGGGGTAAATCCACAAGAATGCCCAAATTTTGCAGATATAGTACCCATTCAACCTAGCTTTAATGGTTTGATGATCAGAACTTGACTAGAAGATAATAACGTTTGATACAATTTGAAGAACATAACCTATACTTATGGATGTAGTAGCTCAAAATACCAACCAAGAGCAAAGGAGTTTACACATCAAGGATTAACCTTCTGTACATAGGATTGATAGGGACTGGCAACTTAGACATTGGCTACCTAAAATGGTGGAAAGTAGAGGGTGTTATAAAGGCATGACGTGACTGGCTTAGAAGTTTTTAAGAAGGAATTTATTTTCAGAGTGTGCAGGAGAAGGTGGACTCGTCAATGAATAATTTTCTTCTTGCCTAGATGGGACTGGTGAAAAAAGATAGGGATAGGATTCATTTGATTTAATAGTGAGTAATTATTATCATGGCTAATTGAGATTGTCACAACTGTAATGGGAGAAGTGTAATGAAAAGGGGGGAGTAGTTAATCTTGCATTACAGGAACATAGGATCCTGGGATCATCAAAAGAGAATAGTATGAGCAGAAAGTAGAAACCTAACTAGAGAAGCAGGGATACCAGAGATGGAGGCAGAGGTAATGGCATGGAGAGATTGAGCAGTTGAGGACTCTAGACTCTTGAAAAGAGAAAGGCTGTAAGCTGGTTGCCAAGAGGCAGGCTCACAGAACGTGCCTTTTGGTTGTTTAAGCAAGTATATACTCCTGTGTGTTTTGTGTACATCAAAAATAAGCAAACAACAACAACAACAAAAAAAGCCCATAAAACAACAACAACAAAAAACAGAGTGAGCAGAAGTATTCTCTTAACCGATCATTTAAGGGTTTGTAATGACTGCAATATGTTCTTTTTGACAATGAAGGCAACACAGTTCCTCTTCAATTTGTCATTCCTGACATAGTAAACCATGTAGTTGCCAGATTCAAAATGGCCAATACCATCCATTTCAACTCACTAATCCCTAAGATATCGATGTTTATATGTTTCATTTCATTTTTGACAATTTCCAGTTTTCTTATATTCATACTTTGTACATTCCATGTTACTGTTATTAAAGAATTTTTATAGCTGTTTCTTTTCATTGTTAGTTGTGCCCCATCAGCAAATGAAAGTATCACGGGATTTACTCCATGAGCTTTAGTCCATTTGCTTCATCATGGTCAACTGTATTCAAGGAGACAGCTCTTTGTCAGCCGCATTTTGAGTGTCTTCCAATCTGAAGGGCTCACTTTCCAGCATTATATCTGACAGAGTTTCTCTGCTATTCATACGGTTTCCAGAGACTAAATATTTGGTAGCAGTTAATCACTCTGTATTCCTACTCTGTCTTCCTCTAGAAGTTCATCTGAAACCTGGCCACCATGGGTCTTGAGGCACAACACTGTCTGTGATAGTATACTATCCAAGCGCATTCAGGGAAGACCAGTTAATACCACTATTATTCAAATTTCCACACCAACCACTAAAGCCAGTGAGTATGAAATAGAATAATTCTACTAAATTCTTCAATCTGAAATTGATCAACTATGCAATCAAAATGTATTGGTCACTGGTGATTGGAATGCAAAGGTTGCAACAAAGAGGAAGGATGAGTAGTTAGAAAAAATGGCCTTGGTGATAGAAATAGTGCTGGATATTGCATGACAGAATTATGCAAGATCAATGATTTGTTCATTTCAAATACCTTCTTTAGACACGTTGTTGTTGTTAAGTACCGTGGAGTTGGTTCCGACTCATAGTGACCCTGCACAGGGCTTCTGAGGCTGTAAATATTTATGGGAGCAAAAGACCTCATCCTTCTTCCGTGGAACTGCTGGTAGTTTCGAACTGCTGACCTTGCAGTTGGCAGCCCTACTCATAATCACTACACTCGAGATGATTATACACAATAACCTTATCAGAGGGAATACACAGAAATCAAATTGACTACATCTGTGGAAATATAAGATGGAAAAGCTCCATATTATCAGTCAAAACAAGGCCAAGGACAGATTGAGGAATTGACCATCAACTGACCATATGCAAATTCAAACTGAATCTGAAGAAAATGAAAACAAGTCCATGAGAGCCAAAATATAATTTTGAATATATCCCATCTTAATTTAGAGATCATTTGAAGAACAGATTTAATACATTGAACATTAAAGACTAAAGACCAGAAGAATTGTGGGAAGACATCAAGAAGATCATACATGAAGAAAGCAAAAAATCATTAAGAAGACAAGAAAGAAGGAAAAGTTCAAAATGGATGTCAGAATAAACACTGACACTCGCTCTCCAGTGTGAGATAATAAAACAAATGGAAGAAATGAAGATGTCAAGAGCTGAACAGTAAATTTCAAAGGTCAGGTCCACAACACAAAGTTAAATAGTGCAACAAAATATGCTAATACCTAATAGTCAGAAAACCAAAAGGGAAGACCAGGTTCAGCATTTCTTAAGCTGGAGGAAATGAAGAAAAGACTCAAGCCTCAACATTCATTATTGAAGGATTCTCTGGACAAACTATTAAATGATGCAGAAAACATGAAAAAAAGATGGAAAGAATACATAGAGTCACTACTAAAAGGAAATAGTTGATGTGCAACCATTTAAAGAGGTAGCATATAATCAAGAACCTATGATACTGAACTATGAAGTCCAAGATGCATTGAAAAAATTGGCAAAAAACAGGCACCAGGAATTGATGGAATAAAAATTGAAATCTTTCAAGAAAGTGAAGTGGCATTGGAGGTACTCACTCATCTTTGCCAAGAAATTTGAAAGACAACTATCTGGGCAACTGATTGGATGGAAGAAATCTATATTTGTGCCCACTCCAAAGAGAGGTGACCCAGTGGAATGCGGAAATCATCAGACAATATCTTTGATATCCCATTCGAGTATCAAAGTTTTGATAAAGGTAATATGGAAATGGCTGTAAGCATACATGACAGAGAACTTGCCAGATTCAGAAGAGGATGTGGAACAAGCATATCACTGTTGATGTCCGATGGATCTTGGCAGAAAGCAGAGAATACCAGAAAGATATTTATCTGTGCTTCATTGAGTATGCAAACACTTTTGATTGTGTGTGTCATGACAACCTATGACTGCAAGCATACATGATAGAGGACTTGCAGAAGTTCAAGCCAGACTCAGACGAGGGCGTGGAACGAAGCATATCATTGCTGATATCCGATGGATATTGGCAGAAATCAGAGAAAACCATAAAGATGTTTACCTGTGTTTCATTGACTATGCAAAGACTTTCGATTGTGTGGATCATGACAACCTATGGACTATGAGTATTCCAGAAAACTTAATTGTGCTCATGAGGAATCTGTACATGGATCAAGCGGCAGTTGTTCTAACAGAACATGAGAACATTGAATGGTTTAAAATTAAGAAAGGTGTGTGACAGGGTTGTTTCCTTTCACCATAATTATTCAACCTGTATTCTGAGCAAATAATCTGAGAAGTTGGATTATATGAAGAAAAATGTGGCATCAGGATTGGAGAAAAACTCATTAACAACCTGTGATATGCAGATGATACAACCTTGCTTGCTGAAAGTGAAAAGGACTTAAAATATTTACTGATGAAGATCAAAGACCACAGCCTTTGTTATTGATTATATCTCAATGTAAAGAAAGCAAAAATCCTCACCACTGGACAAATAAACAACATTTTCATTAATGAAGAAAAGATTGAAGTTGTCAAGAACTTCATTCTTAGATTACTATCAACACTCATGGAATCAGCAGTCAAGAAATAAAATAACGTATTGCATTAGGCAAATCAGCTGCACAAGACCTTTTTAAAGTGTTGGAGAGCAAAGATGTCGCTTGAGAACTAAGGTATGCTTGACCCAAGCCAAATATTTTCAATAACCTCATATGTATGCAAAAGCTTGACCATGAATAAGGAAGACTGTAGAAGAATGATGCATTTAAGTTACAACGTTGGAGGAGAATATTGAAATTGCCATGGGCTGCCCAAAGAACCAACAGATCTGTGTTGGAAGAAGTGCAGCCAGAGTGTTCTTTGGAGGCCAGGATGGCCAAACTTCATCTCCCATACTTTGGACTTATTGTCAGGAGGGATCAGTCACTGGAGAAGGATATAATGTTTGGTAAGGTGGAGAGTCAGAGAAAATTAGGAAGACCCCCAACGAGATAGATTGACAAAGTGGCAACATCAATGTGCTCAAGCTTGGCAACTATGGTGAGATTGATCCCGTACCAGCTAGTGTTTCATTCTGTTGTGCATAGGGTTGTTATGAGTCGGTACTGACTCGATGGCAACTAACAACAACAACAGCAATACACAGGAATCTCATCACATGGAATACATAGAAACCAAATTAACTGTATCTGTGGAAAGAGATGGGTAAAATCTCCATATCATCAGTGAAAACATGAACAGAGACAGAGTGTGGAACAGATCATCAATTGCTCATATGGAAGTCCAGGCTTACACTACAGAAAATTAAAACAAGTCCACAAGAGCCAACATATGACTTGAACATAGCCACCTAAATTTATATATAAATAATTTGAAGATCGGATTTGATTTCATTAGAGATTAATGACTAAAGACCAGAGAGTTTGGGACGATATCAAGAATATCACACTAGAGCAAGGCAAAAAGTCATTAAGAAGACAAGAAAAATGATAAAGACCAAATTTGTGGCAGAAGAGACTTGGAAACTTGCTTTCCAATGTACACATGCTAAAACAAATGGCAGAAATGATGAAGTTAAAGAGCTGAACGGAAAGTTTCAAGGAGCATTTCAAAAAGACAAAGTCCAACAGAGTAACAAAATGTACAAAGACCTATAGTAAGCAAATCAAACAAGAAGAACACACTCAGCATTTCTCAAGCTGAGGTAAGTGAAGAAAAACAATCCAAGACTAGACCTGCAATATTGAACTATTTTTTGGGCAAAATATTGAACGATGTAGAAGGCATCAAAAGAAGATGGAAAGAATACAGAGTCACTGTACCAAAATTAAATGGTCAATATTCTACCATTTCAAGAGGTAGCATATGATCAAAATCCAGTGATGCTGAACGAAGAAGACCATGGTGTATTGAAGGCATTGGCAAACAACAAGTCTCTGGGAGTTGATAGACTACAAAACAAAAATTTCATCAAACTAATGCAGCACTGGGGGCACTCACTCAGTTATGACAAGAAATGTAGAAGACAACTATCTGGCAAACTGACTGGAAGATATCCATATTTTACCCATTCCAAACACAGGTGACCCAACAAAATATGGAAATCATCAGACTACATCATTAATATGCCATGCAAGTAAAATTTTGCTAAAGATAATATAAAAATGACTGCCACCATACATTGATAGAAAACTTTGAGACGTTCAAGCCAGAATCAGAAGAGGTCATGAAATAAGGGAAACCATTGCTGACTTCTAATGGATCTTAGCTGAAAGCAGAGAATACCAAAAAGATGTTTACCTGTGCTTTATTGAATATGCAAAGGCTTTTGACTGTGTAGATCATGGCAAGCTATGGACAACATTGTGAAATATGAATATTCCAGAACTCTTCATGGTGCTCAAGAGGAAACTGTACATAGACCAATAAGCCATTGTTCAAACAGAATAAGAGAAAAATTAATGGTTTTAATTCAGGAAGTGTATGTCAGGGTTGTAGTCTTTCACCATAGTTATTAAAATCTGCAAGCTGAGCACATAATCTGAGAAGATGAATTATATGATGAAAAATGTAGATTTAGGATTGAAGGAAGACTCATTAACAACCTGAGATATGCAGATGATACAACCTTGCTTGCATAAAGCAAAGAAGGCTTAAAATAATTACTGATTAAAACCAAAATCTATAACCTTCATTAGAGTGGCATCTCAATTTAAAGAAAACAAAAATCCTCACCACTGGAAAAATAAACAAAATCTATATAAATGGAGAAAATATTGAAGTTGTCAAAAACTTCATTTTGCTTAGATCAACCATCAATACTCTGTGAAGCAGCACTTAAGATTTTAGGCAAATCTGCTACACAAGACCTCTTTAAAATGTTGAAGAGCAAACAAGTCAATTTGAGTATTAATTTGCGCCTGATGGAAGTCATGGTATTTTCAATAATCTCATATGTGTATGCAAATTGTTCAGTAAATAATTAAGTCCTTACAGGAATTGATGTATCTGAGTTATGATGTTGAAGGAGAATATTAAAAGTACCATGGACTGCCAAAAGATCGAACTAATCTGCATTGGAAGATTTACTGCCAAGATGTTCCTTGGAAGCCAGGATGGCTAGACTATCATACTTCAAACACATTATTAGACAAGACTAGTCCCTAGAAAAGGATAACACGTTTGTTAAAGTGAGTGTCAGGTAAAAAGTGGAAGACCCCCAGCAAAGATGGACTGGCACAGTAGCAGTGGCAATTGTCTCAAACAAAAATGATTGTGAATTTGTGCAGGAGCACACAATGCTTCATTCAGTTGTGCATAGGTTGTTATAAATTGGCACTGACTCTTTGACACCTAGCAATAACAAAAATATACCTGAAAAATAAAACAAGTACAAGAGAACAGCCTTAAATATATCCTACCTGAAGTAAGCACCAACTCAACAACAGATTTGATAGGCTCTAAGGAAGACTAGAGGAATTGTGGAATGACAAAGAACATCACACATGAAGAAAGCAAAGCATCAATAAAAAGACAGAAAAGACAAAAATAATTGTCATATCAGAATCTTAGAATTGCTTTTGAGCATAGAGAAGCCAATGAGTGAAAGAAAAGAGGAAATGAAAAAGCCAAACAGAAAATTTCAATTGCAAATCAAGAAGACATAGTAAAATATAATAAAATGTGAAAAACTTGGAGTTACAAAACCAAAAGGAAAGAAAATGCTCAGTAATTCTCAAGTTGAAAGAACTGGAGTAAAAGCTCAAGCCTTGTGTTACAATACTGAAGGATTCCATTGCAAATGCAAGAGACCCATATTTGTGCTCATTACAAGGAAAGGTGAACACATGAAATCAGGAAGTCATTGAATAATATCTTTACTAGTGCAAGCAAGTGAATTTTTTCTTACAGTATTTTAAAAAATGTCAACAACAACAGTACATTGACAGGGAGTTTTCAGAAATTTGATTGGATACATCATATGGATCTTGGTTGAAAGCAGACAATACCAGAAGACATTTATTTGTGCTTTATTGACTATTCAAAGACTTTTGACTGTGTGGATTATGACAAGCTATGGATAACATTGCGAACAATGTGTATTCCAGAGCACTTTACTATGCTCATGAGAAACTCGTACCAAGAGGCAGTTATTAGAACAGAAAAAGGGGATACTGAATGGTTTAAAATCAGGAAAAGTTATGTGCCAAAGTTGTATTTTTCACCATATTTATGCAATTGTATGCTGAGAAAATAAATTTAAAACCTGGAATATATGAAGAAGTACATGGCATTATGATTGGAGGAAAATTCATTAACATACTCCAATAAGCAGAAGATACAACCTTCTTTGTTAGAAGTGAAGAGGAATTAAAATATTTACTAAAATGATGCAGATAGATGACTCAGTATGGATTGCACCTCAATGCAAAGAAAACAAAAATCCTCACAACTGGATCAATAAATAACATCTTGAAAAAATGGAGAAAATATTGAAGTTGTAAAAGTCTTTAGTTGTCTTGGATCCACCATTAACATTTATGAAAATCACAGTCAAAAAATCAAGTGACATTTTGCATTAGACAAAAATGCTGCATAAGTCCTACTTTAAGTGTTCAAAAGCAAAGTTATCAGTTTGAGCATTAAAGTGTGCCTGACCGAAGCCATGTCATTTTCAGTCATCTCATAAGCATGTGATAGTTGGACAATGAATAAGAAAGACTGATGAAGAACTGATGCATTTGAGTGATGGTATCAGGGAAGATTATAGAAAGACTGCCAGAGAACAAGCACATCTTTGTTGGAAGAAATGCTCCTTAGAAATCAGGATGGCTAGATTTTGTCTCTCATACTTTGAACATGTTATCAGGAGAAACCAATCTTTGGTGGAGTACATAAGTCTTCATATGTGTATATAAAGTGAAAGTTCCTTAAGATAAAAGAAGAACCCCTAACCAGAGTGACTGACACAGTGACAACAGCAAGATTCAAGTATAGCATCAATTGTGAGGATAGCAAAGTCAATATTTCCTCCAATTGTGCATAGCTTAACTGTGGTTTAGAACAAACTCAGTACCACCTAACTACAAGGGCAAAATATTGAAAGATGCAGAAAACATCAAAAGAAGATGGAAGGCAGACACATTCACTGTACCAAAAATAAATGGTGGATGATCAATCATTTCAAGTAATAGCATTTATAAAGAACAAATGGTACTGAAGGAAGATGTCAAAACAGTACTGAAGGCACTGATTAAAAAACAATACTCAAAAAAACAAAACAAAAAAACAATGCTCCAGGAATTGATGGAATGCATATTTTAGTCTTTCAACAAAATGAGGCAGTGCTGGAAATGCTTACTCATTGATTCCAAGAAATTCGTAAAACAGCAATCTGGCCAACTGATTATGCCCATTCCGAAGAGAGGTGATCCAAAAGAATGTGCAAATCATCAAACACTGTCTTTGAAATCAAATGCAACTAAAATTTTGCTGAAGATAATTTAAGAAAATAGAACAGTTTTAACAGTTCTTTGACAAGAAACTGCTAGAAATTCAAACTGGATTCAGAAAAGGATGTCTAACTATGGATATCATAGTTGTCAAAGACTTACTTTTCGTTGGATTCATAATCAACACTCATGGAAGGAGAAGTCAGGAAAGCAAATTAAGTATTGCATTAAACAAAACTGCTGCACAAGACATTTTTTATTGTGTTCAAGAGCAAAGATGTCAGTTTGAAGATTAAGGTGTGCTTGACCAAGCCCTGGTATTTTCAAAAACCTCATAGTGTAATATTTGGACAATAAATAAGGAAAACCATGGTTGAATTGATAAATTTGAATTGTGGTGTTGGAGGAGAATATTGAAAGTACCATGTTGTTGTTGTTGTTGTCAGGTGCCATCGAGTCGGAACCGACTCATAGCGACTCCATGCACAGCAGAACGAAACAATGTTCGATCCT